>NC_134876.1:7573130-7578130 GCF_041734735.1 Babylonia areolata | reverse complement strand
TTTAGTCGCAGAGCTGAACTGAGTGACTATGTCTTCCTTAGCCTGAGTAGAGACCATCACTACATCTACATCTCCTCACACGCAGCCTCTGCACCAGTTTTCTGACATCGGACAATTTGACACAACTTTGATTACTGCATGCGTGAAAACGGTGAGAGTTTCGAACTGATATTCACCGGGGACTAGGCATGACGGCCACACAATGATTATGATAAGATTATCTGTATTTCAGTTCCTGAAGTCTGCAACAACACCGTCCTCGAGAGGGCTGGGCCCCCAAGCATGCACACCCTCCTCAAGTAAAGACGCATGCGCTGGGTCGGATACGTCTGGTGCAGCGATATGATCGACTTACACAAGTTCATTCATGGTACTTACAAGACTCAGGGACCTATGTGGAGTGATGGCCTTGAGGTAACGCGTCCGCCTAGGAAGCGAGAGAGTCTGAGCGCGCTGGTTCGAATCACGGCTCAGCCGCCGATATTTTCTCCCCCTCCACTAGACCTTGAGTGGTGGTCTGGACGCTAGTCATCCGGATGAGACGATAAACCGAGGTCCCGTGTGCAGCATGCACTTAGCGCACGTAAAAGAACCCACGGCAACAAAAGGGTTGTTCTTGGCAAAATTCTGTAGAAAAATCCACTTCGATATGAAAAACAAATAAAACTGGCACGCAGGAAAAATTACAAAAAAAAATGTTATATAGCGACGCGCTCTCCCTGGGAAGAGCAGCCCGAATTTCACACAAAGAAATCTGTTGTGATAAAAAGAAATACAAATACAGACCGCACGCTCCAATAGTAGGGAAGTCTGGGGAAATAGTCATAAGCTGAGCAAATTTCACTGTAGACTGAACATAAGAAGCTCCTTCACAGAATGGGTTGTAAACTCACGGAATAGTTTTTTGTTTGTTTTGTTTTTTCCCTCAAATTAGAATTTCTTTGTGTTGCTCAGTTGATATTTATTCAAATGGTTGCGAAAATGTCAGTACAACAAACAGTTAATCTGACAATAAATTGTTTCAGTCAGTCAATAGTTTGCCAGACACGGTCGAAACGGTACGGCCAACGGTCTCAACCTTCAAGAAAAGACTGGACGCATACTGGGCCACCCTACCCTCATTGTACAATCCAGTATGCCACACAAAAGTAGTCCATGCATGCCACCGTGACCAACAGTGATTTTTTTTTTTTTTTTTACCTACAGAATGACGAACAGGATTATCCAGGCCTCAAACATCTAAGTCCTGTTCAGACAGTTGGCTCTGGGAAAGCGCCTCGCAAGCACACCCCAACTACTCTGCAAATACGCCTGCAGAAGAAACGTGAAGATCCGAGGTACTGACGTAGACACATGGGAAGATGTAGCCTCCGAACCGCGATCAGTCTGAAGGCAGACACTGCAGAAATGGTTCTCCAAGTTTGAAGAGACACAATGATAATAATAATAACAATAATTCGTTAGCGCTGAATCTTGTGCATTGACAAATCAAAGCTCTTTCACACCAGTCATTCACATGCATGCATAACTCTAAAACTGAAGAAACTGAAGACAAGGAAGAGGCAGGGAATGGAGGCTATTTTGGGTAGAGGTGGGTTTTAAGGCCAGATTTGAAAGAGCTGAGTGTGGAGACTTGACGAAGCGAAAGAGGAAGTTCATTCCAATTGCAAGGTCCAGAGACAGAGAAAGAACGGCGGCCAACAGTCGAGTGTTTGAATCTGGGTATGCGTAAACAGAGTGGATCCGAAGCCGATCGTAGTGAGCGAGATGGAGTGTAGAGGTGAAGGCAGCCACAGAGATAGGAAGGGGCAACACTTGCCCAAAAGTCAGAGGCGAAACGGCAATGAAGGAAGGCCCAGAGTCTGACACTGACTGAGACAGACCAGCATCAGACTTCGTCTGCTTAAAGTCAGTGTGGGGGATATTGTCATTCCCGAGTAGGCATGTCATTCCACAACTGACCGACGCTGCGCCAGATACATCACCAAAAGCACATCTCTACAGTCTGTCCAGACAGAAGGATGCTTACTATAGGAATAAGGGCGACACAACATGGGACAAATTATCGTTTATTTCCTGATGATTGGTGATGATAATGCCTATGGTGATTGATCATGATTGTGTATCACGGTGTGTGTGTGTGTGTGTGTGTGTGTGTGTGTGTGTGTGTGTGTGTGTGTGTGTGTGTGTGTGTGTGTGTGTGTGTGTGTGTGTGTGTGTGTGTGTGTGTGTGTGTGTGTGTGTGTGTGTGGAAAGCTGGTATTTCAATGTCTTTGTACAAAAGAATACTTGTCAAAATGTTGCGGCTGCAATGTCCCAGAAGCAAGGGAGGCTATTTAAGTTCCCTCGTGCAGGACTATAAAATAAATTGTGTCCCTTTACACGTGTCCACTGGTGTGTGTGTGGTGGCGGGGAGGGACATAGAGAGACAAAGAGAAACAGAGAGAAAAAAGAGAAAGAGACAAACAACAGGAAATAAAAATGCGTTCAGTTGCCTTTTCGACACAGTACTGTGTGCATTATACCAAAAACATCCGACTGAATTTAAAATGTTTTCATTCCTAAACCAGAAATAGTTCAAAGCGCCCTGTTTCGCACTGTGTGTTAAATTTTCCTCGCGTCTTTTTCTCCAGTTTTTACTTTGTTAATAAATACTTTTCATGTCATTATCAATTAGATGGCAGTTCTTCGTGGCCGTTACCAGTGCTTAGTCCTAACTATACCTTGTATTCAAGGTGTGGGGAGGAAGAGGGGTAAGAGCGGTGTACAAAAGCGACGACCCAATATCCGTCGGAACAATGAGTAATAAATTCAGTGTTATCGTCGTCCTCACATTTATGATTATCATTTTCATTGGTGTTGATGGTGGTGGTAATGAAAGTTGTTGTCCGCCAGGGCACGGTTTTCAGTTTCAGTTTCAGTAGCTCAAGGAGGCGTCACTGCGTTCGGACAAAACCATATACGCTACACCACATCTGCCAAGCAGATGCCTGACCAGCAGCGTAACCCAACGCGCTTAGTCAGGCCTTGAGAGAAAAAAAAGGGGGGGGGGGAATAAATAATAGATAAGCTTACATAAATGAATAAATAATAATTATAATATAGAGAAAGGTAGTAGTAATAATAATAATAATAATAATAATAAAATAATATTTTTTTTTTAAAGAAGAAAAAAAAGAGGGCACGGTAAGGAGACTCAGTGAGGTCAAAACAGGAAATAAAAAAGTCACGAAAGTTTCCGATCAAGGAAAGTCGAAATTGTGTGCAGACGGATATGAGGAACCGGGAAAAGAAAAGTGTGCTCAGTTGTTGAGCATCTCTCCCGCTCAGAACATTTTGCGAATCTGCGGCCCGGCGGGGTTGTGTGTTCGATACCGGATTATCTGTGGGATACGACGCTGTTTTTGCTTCCCTCCTCAATGTATTATTATTATTATTATTGTTATTATTATTATTCTCTGTCTTCTTCTTTTTCTTCTTCTTTCCGTTACACGACCAACATCGACTTGCCGATGACTCTGTCGTGGTTCATACATGCTGGGTATTTTCGTGTCTCCATAACCCACCGAACATGGGTTACAGGGTCTTTAATGTGCGTATTTGATCTTCTGCGTGCGTGTATTCCGAATAGCATTTGAAGCGTTCGGGTCAAAATGGGATTTAACTCTTGTTAGCTTCTTTCCTCGTCAAGGGAAACAACACCATTGAGTGTATCAGAGAAACTGAGTAAGTTTGCGTGTGCCAAAGTGTGTGTGTGTGTGTGTGTGTGTGTGTGTGTGTGTGTGTGTGGTAAGCTGGTATCTTATGTGGAGTTATGGCTTAGAGGTAACGCGTCCGCCTAGGAAGCGAGAGAATCTGAGCGCGCTGGTTCAAATCACGGCTCAGCCGCCGATATTTTCTCCCCCTCCACTAGACCTTGAGTGGTGGTCTGGACGCTAGTCATTCGGATGACACGATAAACCGAGGTCCCGTGTGCAGCATGCACTTAGCGCACGTAAAAGAACCCACGGCAACAAAAGGGTTGTTCCTGGCAAAATTCTGTAGAAAATCCACTTTGATATAAAAAACAACAAATAAAACTGCACTGACGCATGAAAAAAAAAAAAAAGGGTGGCGCTGTAGTATAGCGACGCGCTCTCCCTGGGGAGAGCAGCCCGAATTTCACACAGAGAAATCTGTTGTGATAAAAAGAAATACAAATACAAATACAAATAACTTGATGTCTCTGTACAAAAGAATAGCCTACTTGTCAAAATGTTGCTGTCAAGGTTGAGCATGCTGAGATCAACTAGTCAATCATCCTCAGTCGTACTCAACTAATCAATCATTCTAAATCGTTAATAAGAGGTTCAATCAATCAGTCTTCCTCTTTAGTTCGTTTATTAATTAGAAAAATATAGGAATTCAGTGCAGCATTTTTTCTCCCATAGCGGGCACCAGGCTGTCCACTGAGTTTCAAGGTGTGTGAGACCGGATATCTTAAAAACAACAACACTGCATTGTTTCTTGATGCCTTGTAATTAGTATTGTGGCTTCCGCTGTTACGTTTTATTCAAGCGATGTTCTACATCCGCATAAAAGACGTCTTCTGAGGCCTACGGGTTGTTGCTGTCATGGTTTGACGTTTGGTACATGTTCAGTCATCCTGTGAGTCAGTTCAAGTTACTAATTTGTACATGATACTTTCCAGTCTCCTTCTGCCACTGCCACAAGCCATTTTCAAAACGACAGAGGGTCGTTGTTTGCCGGGTAAACTTTAATTTTTTTAGTTATATTCCAACCGGCTACACTTGCCGGTTGTTTTCCTCCTCAGTCGTGGTTTTCAAGTGTTGTTTAGAAACAAGTTGTCATGTCAGGCAGAGCTCGTGAAGACAGACGTGAACTTTTATATCCATCTCTGTCACTGTGTGTGTGTGTGTATGTGTGTGTGTGTGTGTGTGTGTGTGTGTGTGTGTGTGTGTGTGTGTGTCTGTGTCAAGTCAAGTCAAGTCAAAATGATC
>NC_134876.1:7540630-7568130 GCF_041734735.1 Babylonia areolata | reverse complement strand
GTGCAGACCTGCTAGTGCCTGAACCCCCTTCGTGTGTATATGCAAGCAGAAGATCAAATACGCACGTTAAAGATCCTGTAATCCATGTCAGCGTTCGGTGGGTTATGGAAACAAGAACATACCCAGCATGCACACCCCCGGAAACGGAGTATGGCTGCCTACATGGCGGGGTAAAAACGGTCATACACGTAAAAGCCCACTCGTGTGCATACGAGTGAACGCAGAAGAAGAAGAAGAACGAGAAAGTCTCCCCTTCCCTGTGATTCTGTCTCTCACCACCTACCGTCTTGTCCCCTTCTATCATTTTCTGAACATTTCTCTGACACTGTCTCTTGTCTCACCCAGTCTCTTTACGTGTCTCTATCTGTCTCTGTCGGCCCGTTTGTCTGTCCGTCCGTCTCTGGCTCCGTCTCTCTGTCTGTCTGTCTGTCTGTGTGTCTCTCTCCCTTCCTCCCTCCCTCTCGCTATATCTCTATCTCTGTCTGTCTGTCTGTCTGCGCCCGTCTCTCTCTGTCTCTCTGCCCCTCTGTCTCTGTCTCTGTCTCTCTGTCTGTCTGTCACACACACACACACACACACACACACACACACACACACACACACCTTGTTAAATAGTCCAGTTGGTTCGCTGTTATAGTTATTAGTTTTTCATTAGAAATATGTTATATTGTTATGTTTTTTTGTTTGTTTTTTAAACAAAACTTAAATCAATAATTTCACACACACACACACACACACACACACACACACACACACACACACACACTTTCACTTACTCGTATGCATACACAGTAATCCCCCCCCTTCCCCCTCCTCCCACTCGATTTTTTTCCTTCCCTCGTCTAATATCACTTACAGTGAAAAGACGTTAAACTAAAGAACGAACACACACGTCGTGACTCGCCCCGTAACTCCTCACTCCACCACATGCCCTACCCCGTCCCCCAACCCTCAAGTACGAATGGCCGATGCCAGGTGTGTTTTTTTGGGTTTTTTTTTTTAACCCCTTGACAAATCACTTCCCACGCATTAATAAGATTAGCAAAGACAACACGTTTCTTGCATAGTGCTTAATGACCCCTCTGTCTCGCGCGGGAGTCCCTTGCTTATCATTCGCAATAAAGTGATTGAGTGACGAAGACACTCTGAATTTACTAACAGCATAGAAGGCATCAGCATATCGGCGAACCAAACTCGCCCGATCGAAACAGAACAAAACAGTGGGTATGCTGCAACGCGTTCGAAAGCTGCCAGACAGACAGACAGACCGAACCCTGCACACGCCCTCTTTTACAGAAGACATGCAATTACGAAGAAGAGTGTCTTTACTGGAGTGTTCGGGAAAGGGGGAAGATTCACGATGTCGATTTTCTTCCTGCTTCCTGTCTCAACTGGTTTACGTAGCTAGCCTATAGATCTTCATCCACTGGTTCACGTAGCTAGGCTATAGATCTTCATCCACTGGTTCACGTAGCTGGGCTATAGATCTTCATCCACTGGTTCACGTAGCTAGGCTATAGATCTTCATCCACTGATTCACGTAGCTAGGCTATTACTGACCTAAACTTTCCTCCGAGTTCATTTCCAACTGACTCCCCGAAAATGTATAACCAAAGAAGAAGAAAAAAGAAAGTCTCGGAAGTAGAGGGGGCAGGGAGGAACGAGGCTGTGGGGTGGGGGTGGGGGGGGTATTAAGAAAGTGGCATATGTTGTGGTAGGGTTGAAACGGTATTAGGGGTGTAGGAGAGCAAGGAGTGGGAATGGCGTGTAAGCGGGGCAGTAATGGAATTGGGCTGAAGGAATGGGGGGAGGGGGGAGGGCGAGTGGGGGGGGGGGGGGGGGGGGCATGGTAGCGGGGATGAAGGTGGAGCGGGATGTGTTTTTTCGATCGTGCTGTTTCTCTGGCTGTCGCAATGAAAGCTTCTCTGCCGCGCACGTTTTGGTATTGAACACGGAAGTCAACCGGCTATGTCCCCTCAGTCTGTCGCCGTGCTTTAAAATTTTAAGTATGCCAGTTTTGCTGTCTCTTTCCCTCTGTCTGTCTGTCTCTGTCTCTGTCTCTCTGTCTCTCTCTCTCTCTCTCTCTACTCTGTCGCTTTCTGTCTCTCTTTTTCTCCCCCTCTCTCTTTCTCTCTCTGTGCCTATATATGTCTCTCTCTCTATCTACATGTCTATCTCTCAGTCTAAATAATATGTTCACGCATTTTGTGTGTCACCGTGTCTCTGTGTAAATATGTTAACGCATTCACCGTGGCCATTTCAAAAGGATCTCATGGCCAATGACAAGTGTCCACATCTCTCTCTAGGGTTGTCTGTGTGTGTGTGTGTGTGTGTGTGTGTGTGTGTGTGTGTGTGTGTGTGTGTGTGTGTGTGTGTGTGCCTGCCTCTGTAGTGTTCTCTCTCTCTCTCTTTCTCTCTCTCTCTCTCTCTCTCTCTCTCTCTCTCTCTCTCCTCTCTCTCTCTCTCTCTCTCTGCCTCCCCATATCTATATGCCTTTCTCTGTCTCTGTGTCATCACATGTCTGTCACTTCCCGTCTGTCTGTCTCCAGGTTTGTCTGTCTGTCTCTCTGTCTTGATATATGTCTCCGTTCTTCTTCCCTCTCCCCTCCCCCCCTCCCTCCCGCCCTTGCCTTCTATTCCTTCCTTTCCCGTCTGGCCCACTGACCTGTTTAGGAGTGGAGAGGGCAAATTGAGGAAGTCCTCTCTCAGTCTGCTGCTGCCTGCCTCACCACGAGTAGCAGAAGTAAAGGAAAGGGAAGTGGAGGAAGGAGCTTGGCTGAGAAGCCAGGCAAGATGGAGGGGGTACGGGAGGGGAGGGGAACGGGAGAGAGAGAGGAGGAGGAGGAGGGTCTGGGAGGAAGGGAGGAGCAGAGCCAGGAAGAGAGAAAGGAGGCAAGAAGAGAGAAGAGAGTGATACATGTATATAATATATACGTCTGTCACACCCTTGCGTACACACACTAGTGCGCACGTGCACTCACACAAATACACATCAATTTTTCGTTTACGTCATGCATATGTGATAAATATGCGTCCGTCCTTGGGTGTGAAAACTAGAACCACCACTGCCTTGAAAGAGACAGGGATGCACTTTTCTGTCACATTGTTTGCGCACCACAAGACATGACGAACTTCTCTCCATCTCTTCTGCCCAGGCTCCATCCCCCCCCCTGTCCTCCCCCACCCACCCACCACCGCCTTGTCCCCATGGCTGTGTGTGTGTGTGTGTGTGTGTGTGTGTGTTTGAGTGCGTACATGCGCGCATGCGTGCCTCTGTGTGTGTATATATATATGTGTGTGTGTATGCGCGCGCGCGCGCGTGCGTGCATACGTGCGTGCGTGAGTGAGTGAACACCAGTCTCAAACAATGCAAGTCGGCAGTCTTCTTCACTTGTCGGAAGCAGAGACTCGAGGTCAATGGGCTGTGCACACTAATAGCTGGTACTTCCGTGTGCTGTGTATTGTCAGCATTTTTTTCCTTCTCCAGACACGTCATGTGATGGGGGATCATGGGAGGTGGTTTTGGTGGGTGTTCGTGTGGGGGTTGGTCAGTACAGAGCAACGCCCAGTGTCGGTGGTGGGGGAGGGGGGCCCATGTGGATGTCATTCTTGTGAACGTCCTCAAGCTGTTGGTTGGTTTTGACGTGGAGAAGGAGATTGTTCCCGTCTCATTGTTCATTTGATCTCAGACCTCTTGTCTTCATTGTCTTTGGTTAGTCAAAGCGTACAGTTTCTTGGTTTCTGTTGTTCCTGTTCAATACAGGTCCATAGACATGCTTCCTCAGCATTTGTATGGTTTGACAGTCCTGATATGGCCCTGTGCGGTCGGCTGGACTATAAGCAACAAGAACATCAGTTTTAAAGTATTCAGAGAATCGGTTCACGAGCAGCATCAAGTCCTATCGCTACGTTACCCACTACTGCTGCTTTCGCTACCTCACCCCCCCCCCCACCCCACCCCACCCCCTCATCTCCCACTGCTTGTCCATTATCCCCAACCCCATCATCACCCATGCTAACATCACCCATCCTATAAAGTGTATTGGAATCATGTCGGCGGCACGGCTTTTTATGTTTTTTCCCTTTTGTATCGTTCTTTTGTACTTTCCTGGGTTATGAATCCATCACAAAGAACACGAGTCCCCCTTCCCCCACCCCCTCTTCTCTCTCCTTTCTCTTCGTCCATCCCACTCCCCTAATGTTGCTGAGTTAATTTACGAAAATCAAGTTAATTTACGGAAATCAAGTTAATTTACGGACACCAAATTGGATATAATTTATTTATACTGGTATTGTTATTTATACAAACACAGTGTGTGCATGCCTGCCTGCTGGAGCTGGCTGCCAGCTTTCATGCATGCCTGCGTGATCCGGCTGTTTACTGTCGATATGGTGCATGCACACAGTGCATGTCTGTTTCCAAGAATTATGATGGCTGCACACACACGAACACAAACACACACACACACACACACACACACACACACACACACACTGGCAAACCACAAACACACCCAACCAAACCAAACAATCCCGTAATGGTCTGAATCATAACTCACGCAGCCAATGGCCCAGTGCCAGTCAAGTAAAGATGTTACGTTGCTTAATTTTGCGTGTCGGCTTCATGTGACGTGCAGTACTGTGACTGCACCCATCACCCAGTCTGTGGGGGCGGGGGAGAGGAGGGATGGAGAGCAGAATGTGGGTGGTGAAAAAAAAGTAAATCAAGCTTGAAATGTACAGGAAGTGATGGTGTGTGTGTGTGTGTGTGTGTGTGTGCGTGTGTGTGTGTGCGTGTGTACTTGAGCTTGCAGTCTCTGTCGTTCTCTTGCGTCACACGAACTTTCACTTGTCTGTGGTAGTTTGGGCCAAACGGTGCCGAGATTGTTACACTTTGTGGAAACGACAACCTTCAGGTGTAAGTTCTTCTCTCCTTCTTCCTGTCATTCTGCTGACAACGCCAACAGCAACACCACACCACAGTTTCGTGCAGAGAAGAGACCTGCACACTGTACACCCACAAGATGGCGGACGTTCGATCAAGGCCCAGTACAATAACCAAGTCCTCTCCCCAGCATTCTTCAATAACTTATTGATGCTGTCTGCTATCTCCTGGGCGCTTCCCTGTCCTGGCGTGAGCTTCATTTCCACCTGTGTCCTGTGAGGGTCTGATGAGCAGAGGATGGCCATGGCTGGAATTATTTAGTGTTCTGTTCGGGAGGGGGGGTGGGGGGGTGACGGTTAATGGGTCAGGCAAGGTGGGTGGGGGTGTAGGAAAGGCGGTTGATTAAAGTGTACATGTATGTCTACAGACGTGCGGATCTCTACATTGTGTGTCCGTGTGTGAGTCGGTCTTGCCGAAGGGTGGACTTGAATAACCAGACGGTTGGTGGAAGTGGCGACGTGCTGACAGACGGAAAGCAAAAACTAGAAACATATTGCCCACATGATGGACACACACACACACGCACACACACACACACACACACACACACACACACACACACACACACGCACGCACACACACACACACACACACACTCACTCACTCACTCACTCACTCGCACACACACACACGTACACACACACACACACACACACACACACTCACACACACACACACACACACACACACACACACACACACACACACACACACACACACACACACACACACACACACAAGGTCATCCAGTAATTGCAGGTAAACTATTTTTCTGTTGCCCAACATCATGATATAAACGTGATATCATGAATGTCACTCCCTCTATTACATGCATACCGTGCCGTGTCGACAAACCAGATTTTAACGCTTCGTTCCTTTCAATCGACGTGAACGTCTTTCTGTTGGCTTTCAAAGCCAGGTCAGTAGTGTGAATTGCGAAAGCAGTAGAAAAGGAGTTCAGGTGAAGTGTGGTGCACAAAGCCAGTGACTTCACCACTGCCTGTCTCAGTGACTGAATGATGCATTTCAACTTCCCGGTCCTTCTGCCTCACATAAACGTCTGTTCACTTTCAAATGATGATAGAAGTAAAGGGCTCGGTTGGATAATCACCTAAAGGTGCTGACAGGCTAACCGATCCTTTTCATGCGCTTGAGCATACGACGTGTTATGATCGTGTGGAGAACTGTTCGTTTTGCACGGATGGTATGAATGAGCGCCAGAGATCTTCCACAGGAGACCGGGGTGAAACGGTTGGTGTTTCTGAGAGTCTACGACAGGTATGACGCGGGACACAGGTATTGGAAAATCGAATGGGTGAAATGGAGAACGGAGAGACAACAACCTGCAGCCAATGTGCATTGCTTCTTGTTGCCGTTGATGTGACTGCAGTACTGAGCTGTGTTGACGTGGATATCTTCAGAATGTCGATCAGGGGGACACGGAAATCCGAACCTCATGTCGAACCAGCTTAGGGTTGTATGTGCGCGCACGCACGCACACGCACACACATACATACATCCAAACCGGCCGTGCGTCACATTGATCTCAACAACAGGATTACATGGCTTTGACCATGATGTATTGCATGCACCACGTGACGTGCAAGACGAAACACAAGGTAACACGATTTATTTTATAAAAAAAAAAGAAAAAAAAAAAAAAAAGGAATGGCCGGCAGGACGGTTGGAACAGAAGCAGCTTACGGTGTCACACACCTTCAAGCACAGGATTATGTGTCTGTGTTATTTTACAGACTGCAGTCTGTATCCCATGGTAGTTCACGCCATTGCACTGTGTTACAAAGCTTTGTTCCTGCTCATTTACGTACACCAATGGAAAACTTGTGCATTCCGTTTGGTATCAGGCTCGCTTCTGTTAACATCGATTTGATATTTGATGCCTAGACATCGCTTCGATCTGTGGTATTGATAGACTGGTTGATTCTTCTCCTTCATTGTTCGTGGGCTGCAACTCCCACGTTCACTCGTATGTTCACGAGTGGGCTTTTACGTGTGTGACTATTTGTACCCCGCCATGTAGGCAGCCATACTCCGTTTTCGGGGGTGACTGGTTGATGAATTAAGTGTTTGGTTTTTGGCTTCGTTGTTGAATGAATGATTGATGGATGGATCGGTCAGTCAATCAGTCAAGATGGAGGGGAGGAGGGAGGGAGGGAAACAAAGCGAAAGGACGACAGATGAGGAGTGAGTGTCACAACCCTGTGGTGTCAAAACGCGGCCACCAGTTACGCTCCATGGACCAACCAAGCGAGCAGCACCAGCAATTAGGAACAGCCGATTAGCCGCTGTAATGACAGCTGCCGGTCAGTCAGTGGAACCCGCTAGCAGGCAGCCAAGCGAAGGGTTCTGCCACCAATGAAAGGCGGGGGAAAAGAACGGGGGGGGGGGGGGGGGGTGCTAGTACCCCCCCCCCTCCTTCCCCTACCCAGACCCCTGGCCATTCCATGCCAGTGAATGTTCCCACGGGGTGTTCGCTGGAGCCTGTTCAAGTTTATGGGAGTTCCTCTCGCGTGACGGACCATAACTGGAATTTGAATGGCTCATAAACCTGTCTCTTCCACTTCCTGCTTGAGTGGTGGGAGACCCATTTTGGTCAGCGTTTAAAAAAAATGTAACGTCTCACCCCTCCGCCACCAGCGACTCCCATACTCGTGCTAAATAGAATGTCCGTTTCGTTTCCTTCATGCACACCCGTAACCCCCTCCCCTCCACACATTTCTACTTTGATTCTGGTGCCCTGCCTCCCGCGCGCAAGGTTTCTCTCTGTGTAGAGTTATTATTTTTCTCTCTGATAAAAAAAAAAAAAAGTTCATTTCAATACATGTTGTCACTTGTTCTTTTTCAGGGCGAACTCTTCCAGCACATGTACAAGATATCAATCATTCTTCCAAGTAAGCCGGACTGTGGCTGACGAAAGGTTTGCTAAGACAGCATAAAACGAACAGCAAAATATCAGCCATGGGCATTGCATTCATATTGCCGGGACATGTTGGTCTGCTCGAGCTTGAGGACTGAAGTCCGCACTATGTGTGTGTGTGTGCCCACCATGTGGAGGAAATGGATACGTTTATCTCTGTTGCTGCAGCAGGCATGACTTAGAACTGCGTAACATCACTTCCCAAGCACTTTCCGTTCAGTCTGCCGCATTTGGCTAGTTTGCTTGCTTGCTTGCTTGCTTCCTTGCTTGCTTGCGAGAGAGAAGAGAGAGAGAATGTGTGTCTCTGTGCGTGTGTCTCTGTGTGTGTCTGTGTGCATGCACGCAGAACCAGTGTGGCAGTCATCTGATTTTGTCAAAGATAAACATCTGTTCCTCATCTTGCCTTCCAGTGCCATGATTTTCAAGTGAAACCAACCCAGGGTTTGACAGCTATATATGTAAATGATTTTGCTGGAACTTGTGGGTTCGTGTGTATGTGCGTTGTATGTTTGGGTGGTGCGCGTTAGAGAGAGAGAGAGAGATGAGGAGGAGGATTATCAAGTCAGTTGTTCGGCAGACACTTTTCAGACTTATTCATCAAATATCATCTTTGCTTTAAAACCTAGTTGGGCGTGACGCGAGGATTCATGAATGAGAGCGGAAATAGCATACTGAAAATCTTGAAATCTGAAAGAAAAATCTGTCTGGCGCAGTGATCAGACACTGAGAAGTTCATGGCTCACAACGAACTTGCAAATAAACTACCTCCATGCGTGCAAATAAACTACTTCCATGAGTAAAGACGAATGGTTTTGCCAGCGTTGGACCCTGACGATACTACTTTCCGCCAGACTGAACAAATTTCAGCATCATTTTGCCTCCATCGTTCTATCTTACCCGTTCCCGCGAATTTCCCCAGTGTCGACAGCAATGTTATCAAAATGTAGCGGCAGAGGGAACAGGTTTCACGGCCCAGTTTATGTCCCGATCAGCATGAGTTGGTTGCTTGCACTTGCGCTTGGTTGGTTCGGTTTGGTTCTTTTTTGTTGTTGTCAGAAATGTTGTCCCTGCGATCAGTGACATATCAGTGAACCAGTGAAGGCAATGATTTCACGTCAGCAGATAGTGAATTCTTGTTAGTATGCAACTTTTTTTAACTTTGTTACTTTATCAGTGTTCAACTGACTGAAGTATCGATGGATGGCCACACATTTACTGATCAACAAGGGAACTGTATAGGTGCATTGTTTCATACATACGTTCATGTTTACTGAAAGTAATCTGCCTGTATGAGACAGAACTAAACGTGACCCGTTTTTAACAGTATGTTACATGGAAAACCTTAACTAAATTTGCCGAAACAGTTGAACAGTATTATTTGTGAAGAAGAACATGCACGTGTAACACCGGATGGAACTGTTGCAAAACTTGTTGCTGGACCATTGTCCTGTTGGACTGAATGCATTAAAATCTCTGAAATATATCTAGTTAGTAAGTTAGGGAGCTTGAAAGTTTATTGAGCTACAGAGAGAGAGAGAGAGAGAGAGAGAGAGAGAGAAATTCATCATCGGTTCTCTGTATCTCAGTGAACTGTGTACCAGTACTAGATACTCACAAGCACTGTTGATGTTGGAAGGAAATTATCTGACACCGAGGGAAGTAATTAAGTCTCGCTTCGACCAGTCCTTGGTCTATCGTTCAATTACAGGTAAAGCCCGTGTCAGACTGCTCAATTATCTCCATCTTTAGAAATCGATACGTGTGACATCTCCCCGAACGAGCCTCTCGCTCTCCCTCTCGACCTGTTGCCGAAAATCATTTCACTGACATCAGAGGGGGAGCTTGCCAACTTGTCTCGACCCAACATGGGTCGGAATTACTCAAAATGGAAGAACAATGAGGCATGATGAAAGCCAAGAATTACTCACATTGCACTTAGCACTTCCATTGCGATGCTGTTCACCCGCGCGCGACACCATCCCTGCCCCAACAGTTTGCTTTCATCAGCTTTGCTGAGATGGATGGGTGACTGTATCTCCCACTCCCCTCGTCACGGGTATTCCCGTCAGACAAACGATACGAGGCGCGTGTCGACAACTTCATTTCCTTACCATCCACCCGCTCACCCACCCCGCTTTGCACTGTCTCAGTGACGCAGCGATCCGCTGGCATTTACCGTGAGGTGTAGTGGTGGAGGAAAGGAAACGGGGGAGTGAGGGGGCGGGGGGAGGGGGGGGGGGGGCTGACATTAGAGATGTCGGAATGAAATGGTTGTGTGTGCCCAAGATGGAGCGCTTGATTGCTGTGCGGTCTGGTGCAAGTCGTTGAGTAACTGCAGGACGCCGTCCACAAGGGAGCCTCTGGAGTCTCTCTCTCTCTCTCTCTCTTGATGAACAATGATTGCGTTTTATCTGTTTGCCTCATTTGCACATAGACCTTATAGTTGTACATTTCTTTGTGAGCGCTCGCCTTGTCTTTCGTACTCAAGTGGAGTGAGCGCGAGGAAGACAGATGGACAAAACGAAACGTGACTCCTATCGCAACGATAAGCAGAACTGAATCAAGAAAAAAAACATATGCATGGAAATAATAGAAGTGTGTGTGTGTGTGTGTGTGTGTGTGTCTGTGTGTGTGTGTGTGTGTGCGCGTGTGTGTGTGCGCGCGGACGGCCTGCGCGTCGCGTACGTGTATGTGTAAAACGTGTATGCGGGAAGAGGGAATGGAGCCAATGATGGCGGCGTGCCGAGCGGGCCAGCCTTTCCAACATTGAACGTTGCCTGAACTCCCAGCACGAGTCCTTCATAAAATACCTGCCAAGTCAGCTTCTGGGAAGTCAGGTGCAACATTGAGTGAGTTATCTCACCCCCTACCTCCATGAGAGAGAGAGAGAGAGGGGGGGTGGGTGGAGATGGGGGCAGAGAATCTGTGTTCGTATGTAAAATGGTTGTGGCTTGCACATTTTGCGTGCGCCAATCAGTGTTCTTTGAGGGAGAGAGAGATAGAGAGAGGTGGGAGGGGCTGGGGGGAGATGGGGGCAGAGAATAATGTGTACGTATGTAAAATTGTTGTGGCTTGCACATTTTGTGTGTGCCCATCAGTGTTCTTCGGGTTTTTGGGGAGTGTTTGCAGGCTTGCGTTTCGAAACTTCAACCGTTCAATACGTACACGTTTAACACACACACACACACACACACACACACACACACACAAAGAACGCGGTAGCCTCACGGTACGTTCATAACCTAGTCAGACGAGTAGAACAGAGCACTCAGATCAGACCCAATGCAGGGAATTAGCTGAAAGACTCGCGCGTGCGTCAGCATGGGTATCAATATTGGTAACATGTCGTTATGATTGGAGATTGATTACCCCGTTGTCATTAGTACTGTAATATATCGCAATGCTTGGAGTTAACAACGTCATAGCCACAGCATGTAATATATCGCAATGCTTGGAGTTAACAACGTAATAGCCACAGCATGTAATATATCGCAATGCTTGGAGTTAACGTCATAGCCACAGCATGTAATATATCGCAATGCTTGGAGTTAACAACGTCATAGCCACAGCATGTAATATATCGCAATGCTTGGAGTTAACAACGTAATAGCCACAGCATGTAATATATCGCAATGCTTGGAGTTAACAACGTCATAGCCACAGCATGTAATATATCGCAATGCTTGGAGTTAACAACGTAATAGCCACAGCATTTTAGGGTCAGTTATATATACTGCGTGCTGAGTTTAAGTGTTTAGACGATGATGGTGTTGGTGGGTACCATCGGCCAGGAAGGTGGGAAGGATGGGGGCAGTCAAATGGTTGGCCATAACTGCCAGTGGCGTACTTTAGGGGTTAAGGGCTGGGTCTGGATGAGGAAGAAGTGCCTGCTGAACTTGATGTTCACCATAGTGGGGCTCTTGACAGCCGTGATTGGCCCGCTTGACAGGCTGTGGTGATGGCTGAGAGTGGTGACACTAGTCTGACCCACATTATCACTGGAACAGGCATTGTTTTGTGTCAGAGAGAGAGAGAGAGGAGAGAGAGAGAACGCTGTCCCAAGAGGTCTAGCGAGGTCTACAGAACATCTATTTGAAAAATTAGCATTGTACACTGCTATATACGCAGAAGATTAAAACAAGTGCACAATATTTTGTATATGATGTGCCTGGGAAAATGTATTCGAAACGATTAGCTCTGCATCTGCTAAATACGCGGAAGATTTAAAAACAAGTGCACAGTATTTTGTATGTGATGTGCTTGGGAAAATAATGACCTAACAAGGAGCACACCACGAGTTCCTTAAGAGTCTGAATGGTACTGCTTCTTCCATAGCGGTGGTTTTGTTCTGGTTGAACAGAAGAAATGGGGCGTGTGTGGGTTTAGCTGTCAAATCAGAACAGTTATACTTAATGTTTATACTTTTTGTGCCTGCTGTACAAATATCCTTTGCATTTCACCCACCAGAAAGTCCAGCTGCCAACCGTTCATTCACTCTTGTGGTGTGAAGCTGGGAGTCGGACGAGTGTCCAGTTTGGGGATCAGATCTTGAGTTCTTGCATCCAGGCAGATGCTTTTAACCACGGGACCACTACTGCACTTAGTGACGTCTAGGGATTGAAGCAAACGGACCGAGCACAGCAGGACAGTGCGGGCACAATGAAGTATTCCCTTTCCAGTCCAACGGACAAGGAGTGGAGCCTACCTGAACCGTATAAACACCTGGGCGTGCGACCCCTCCGATATATGAAAGCACCCACATGACCACCCCCAACTTCTTATTGCAATACTATTGCTTTCCAGCGTTTTGGTTAAGATCAAAGTGTAGAATTCTGATCGGAATCATCTTCTTCTTCTTTTCCCTTCAGTCCGTGAAGAGTCATTGGGGCGCAGCAGAGAAGAGTTGTTAACTAGGTTCGCTGAGGTCTGTTGGTTGTGTGTCAAAGCCTGGGTCTCTGCAAGGTGTTTCCCTGTCTGTACTGCAATGTGTCAGTTCATCGTTTTTGTCGGTCTTCCCCTCCGTCTCCCTCCCTCAACAAGACCTTGGAGGATTGTTTTAGCTTGGATAATCGATCTTGTTACCTGGCCAAACTGATGTTCAGCAGAATGGGAAAGGTAAAAGGCGGCGTCTTCCTGACATTGATGGCCTACGTTCGGCAGCTCATCGCCTGATGACATAGAAATTGCCAAAACAGTGTACGGGAAATGGTGTTTGCATAGCTAAGTGGGCAAAGAGAGAGAGATTTGGGGCGGGATTGCAAATCTTTTTTTCCCCACTTTTTCAAATTTCATTTTGTAGTTTATGTATGTCTGATAGTATGTTCGGCAACTCATCGCCTGATATAGAAATCGCCGAAACAGTGTACGGGAAATGGTGTTTGTACAGCTAAGTGGGTTGTGCGCTGAGCTGGCGCCGAGAAGGTGATGCGTTCAGTTCCCGCCTGGAGTCCAGAATACCTGGTCTTCTGGTTTACGTAAGTGAAGTGTTGGACAGGTCCTCTCCCCAGCCGCACGTTCCCTATCGATAGTTATCCCCGCGCGGTGTCGACGTGAAACCTGAAGTTAACCAGTGGGACATGGTGGGGGAGGAAAGAAAAGAGAAAATTAGCATCAGTGAGCACAGTAGATGCAGTGCATGCTGCTGCGTGGTGACACAGATGCTGTGCTGTAAACGTAGATGTGAAATCACGCCACAAAGTGCCAACACACAGAGAACACTTACCTCACGAGCACTCCCTCCTTGGCCCTTGCCAGCGTTTCAAGAGGACAAAGTGCCTGTACTTGCACTGACATTGAACGGTTTATTACTGCATGCTATTACACTGTGTTGCTCTCTTGTGTCTTACTAAAGTCTTACTTTGGCCAGTCCTTTGAGCGTAATTAAGCGAACAGACTAAAACTAAAAGTACATTCTGTGGTTGGTTGACATTCTTGATGCAGACGAGCATGACCTTTACCTCTGATAAACAAGTGGCTTTTCTGGATTGTGAAGAAAATGCTGCTAACGAGAACGTAACTCTGTTCGTTTAGTCTGGGGACTTCTACATAATGACTGTCTGGAAACTTTCCAGACAATGCATACGATATGTGCACTTTTGCTTTTTCTGTTGAAGCGAAAAAGGTAGAGAATGTTAGCTGACAGTACGCTGGGATTTCTTCTTTTAGTGAGCGGGGGAAGAAGGTAGCTTGATGGCTTCACGATCAAACTCGAGAGTGCTCCCCTTTCTCTCCGTCTTGCTGGGAGATGGACGAGAGATGATCAAGACGAGTGACGAGTGATGACGAGTTAGATGATATCGACAAGCTGGCACTCACATTCAGAGCCGATGAGCTGTGTCAGGGGCATCGCGGACACACTTTGGTTCCTCACTCATGCGGTTCACCTTGTGGGGACACACACAACCGTGCTCTCGTTGCCGGTTTGTACGGATACTTTTACCTGTCCATCCATCCGCATCTTTGCGTGTCTTACATGAAAACCTTCCGTATAAAGTACGTTCTCCATCTCACCCCCTCTCTCGCTCTGTGTGTGTATTTGTTCCCAACCACACCACCTCTCCTCCCTCGTTTTTTTTTCTTATGTCAATGGAATGATTGTATATTTGCGTATGTGTTGTGTAAACACGGATATTTCATGCACCCTCGTCTTCTTCCCGTGTGTGAATGTGTGTGTCTGTGTCTGTGTCTGTGCGTTTGCATGCATACTTGTGTTTGTATGCGTGCGTGTGTCAATGGGGTGGATATTATAGAAATAAATGGTGTCTGAACGAGCTAACCCCCACCCTCCCCCCCACACCCCACACCCCCACCCACGTGATTATATTAGTTCTTTTTCTCTGTCGCACACAGGCGTGGACGTGTCGGCGAACCAGGAAGAAGAGAGCGACAAGGAGATCTTTCAGATGGAGTTTGACCCGCCGAGCGGCAAGTGGGCCTTCCGCACAGTGGACAACAAGTACTGGTCACTGGAGGACTCGCAGGGCGGCATTCAGGCCGACAGCACAGACATGTGAGTGTTGAGTCTTCCCCACCTGCTCGATGGAGTGGAGTTTTGATAACGAACCTGTTGTCTTCACGCCCTCACGATCAGGTTGTTCAGGGTTAAGGTCTTGATCCACGCTCTCGAGTTCTTCGTGCATTTCTTTGCTGTGAATGTGATCATCGGTGTGTGGGAAGGAACGTGGCTATGAGTGAATAAGTTGTTTTTTCTCATTGTCTGGTCTGTTTGTGTCTGTGCCGGTTTCATTTTTTCTTCTCCTCGCTTTCTAATTCATTCCTCTCTCCTTCACCCTTCCTGCCCCCCGCAGACCCCCCCCCCCCTCTCTCTCTCTCTCTCTGTCTCTGTCTCTCCCTGTCCCTCTCTGTCTCTGTCTCTCTCTGAGCGATCGCGGTAGTTTGGCATGCATGTATGACTGTTATGATCAATTAGCATATACATGTATTGGGTGAGACTGTTGGGTGACATTTAAAGTAATAGCTACCATGGTGTGCGCATATACTGCGTGCAGCACACTCGCGCTCACACACACACACACACACACACACACACACACACACACACACACAAAGAGAGGAGAGAGAAAGGGAGGCATGAGCACGAGACAAAATGAGATCAGACATTGCTTTCAACAAACAGGCATTAACACAAATCCGGTGTGACTCGGGTTTTTAGAACATGATTGCCGGGGCGACAGTGGCAGGCAGGAAATCGAACGGCAGTTGCCGTTAGTAAATGACATCATCGACTAAGTCTTGTCGAAGGCAAAGCAAACTAAGGCTATGAAAATGCCACTACCTTGAGAACCCAAGGTATCCAAAACTGGGGTTTAAACCTGCTGATGTTTAGAGTCGCAGTCGTCAATCGTGGTCTTTTATCACCAAAGTTGATGTAAACAGTGTGTGTGTGGTGGGGGGGGTGTGACGCGCATGCCTGCCTGTCTATTTGTCTGTCTGTCTGTACCTTCTTATCAATCTATTATTTGTTTTGTTGTGTGTATGCTTGTCTGTCTGTCTATCTGTCTATATCTGTCTGTCTGTCTACTTATCAACCTGTCAGTCTGTCTGTCCGCGTCTTCATATCAGTCTGAGACAATCATTTCTATTTGTCTATATTTATTTTCTATGTATCGGTGTTTGTCACTATCATTTGGATCTGTAACAATATGATATTATGTCTATGTCTGTCGGTCTGTCTAATATTATATATATATATATGTGTGTGTCTCTCTCTCTCCCTCTGTGTCAAGGGGCAAAGGCCTCTACTGAATAAACCATTCGTACTCTCGAATTCTCTCTCTCTCTCTCTCTCTCTCTCTCTCTCTCTCTCTCTCTCTCTGTATGTCTGTGTGTACTCATTCCTTTCTCATTCTTTCTCCCCCCCTTCCCTCCCTCCACCCCCAACCCCACACCACCCACACCACCCAACAGCGGACCCCGAACGCTGTTCGAGCTGGAGTGGCAGGAGGATGGCAGCGCCACGCTGAAGGCAGCCAACGGCAGCTACGTGTACAACAAGCGCACGGGCAGCCTGGTGGCCTCCAGCGACGCCGTGGGCGACAAGGAGCGGTTCATGGTGCAGGTGGCCAACAGACCCATGCTGGTGCTCAAGTCGGACCACGGCTTCGTCGGCTGCAAGCCCGGCCCGCCCAAAACGGACGTCGTCTGCAACCGCGCCGTCTACGACGTCATCCACGTGGAGAGCGTGGCTAAGGAGCCCGGGGTGTACTTCCTGAAAGGTGAGGGGTGTGGGGGTTGGGGGGGGGGTGTTGTTGTTATTGTTGTTTTGGGTTGGGGGCTGGAGCGGGAAGTGGGTTGGGTTGTTGTTATGGGTGGTTGGGTTTGGGGGGGTGGTATAGGGTTGGGTTGTGGGCGGGGGATTTGAAGGGGGGGGCGGCACGCACGGACACACGCACGCACAAACACACACACACACACACACACACACACGTTCTCCCGTCATTGTTCCGGAATGAAAATTGTTCAACATCATTGCCTCCAAGAGAGGATTAGGCGTTCCGATCAAGGAGCACTGATCAGGGACTGTTATTCTTTTCGGGTCGATTACCTTACGAACGGAGCCCGGAAATCAGCCGTGCGATTATTCTGATCAGAGCGAGAAAAAGCCGGCTTTAATCAGATACCTGGTTACTAGGAAAGTGTAAGATGGGGGACGGGCAGACTGAGTGGGGGGTTGGGGGCTTGAATGAGAGAGAGAGAGAGAGAGAGATCTATTACCCTTCATTCTGAAACCAGGTCACACGCGCACATTACACGTGCATACACCCCCACACATGTCAGTGTTGTCGAAGAGTGGGCGGTTCAGAAAGTCACGCGTTACACGATTAAAAAAAAAAAAGAAATTATTTTTTTAAATTCAGTTCTCTGGTGAATGTTGCTGAAGGCTGGAAGAGAGAGAGAGAGAGAGAGAGAGAAAGAGAAATCCATTTTGTATTCGTCAGCTGTCCCCAGATTTATCTGCCTTTCCAATACAAATTGGTAGCTGGCGACTGTTCGTTGTTTGGGCTTCCCCCTCTCCCCCCCTCCACCCCCCACCCCCACCCACAAACATTAATTGGCTACCGACATGTTTGGAAGCAGGGTAGTCACAGTTGGCTCTGTGGAGAGAGAGAGAGAGGGAGGAGTCGGGGTGGGGGGGAGGGGGTTGGAGGCGGCTGCAGGCTGGCGTTACACAGAGAGAGAGAGGGAGGAAAGTGTGTTGCCCAAGTTGAAAACCCTTTCCGCGTCCGCTTTTCACGCTGGTAACGGTGCACTGGCACGTTAAATATCCAGTATTCTGTCGTTGGTTGTTCACTGGAGCATGAAGCCACTGTCTGTTCCTTCACTCTTCTTCGCTCGAAGGACTGCTTTCAGTCACAGAGTAGGGATAGGGATGGGAGGGGTGAGGGATTTGGGGGAGCGGCGTAGGACCTAAAACCCTTACTTATTCTAAAACTCACATCCTCTCCGCCTCCTCCCCGCCTTCCTCCTACTTTTCCTTCTTCTATTATTATTATTTGTTCTCATTATTTCTTCTCCTTCTTCTTATTATTATCATTATTATTTGTTATTACTACCATCATCATTATTATTATGATGTTTTTTTTAATTTTATTCTTATTAGTATCTATTGTTAATTTCCGGTTGAAAAACCACCGAGGCAACCATGTGTTTCGTTCTGTATTGTCCATGTGTTCTGTGTGGCTTGTTTAGGATTAAAGAGGCTATGCCAGTCTTGAATAAAATCTAATTTGTGTTTGCACATTTCTTCTTTCTTTGCTGCTGTGTGCACATGTCAAATGATCGGTATCTATTGATGACTTATGGTATTATTATCATCACCTTTCATGTTTCAGCCAGCAACGATCAGTACTGGTCAGTGAGGGATGACGGCAGCGTGGTGGCTGACGGGTCCAACAAGTCCAAGTTCCAGCTGCAGGTGCGCGACAACCGCAAGCTGACCATCCGCTACCTGGCCGGCCCCGACAAGTACTTCTACATCAAGGGGGAGCAGAATGGACTCTTCCGAGCCACCGCCGAGCAAGTGGATTCGTCCGTTCTGTGGGAGTATTAGTGACGTCTATCATGGACATCTCCAGGACCGTCTTTGACCACCGTTTCACCCGTGACATGTCAGGACATATCTATGTATCTATCTCCATGGAGACGGGGGTGCGGGTTTGGGGGGCCGGGGGGGAGACTGTCTTGGTCGGGGTGTCAGGTGAAAGATCTGTGTAGTGCTGACCACCTGCTGAGGGGGGAAACATCTTTGCAAACTGTTGTAAAATCATGTGACATGCGGAATTTTCTGGGAAGAGAACTTGCTGAAATTTGACCGTCATTCTGGAAAATGTGAGTGCAGTATCTTGGTTAGGTGTTTTCTCTTCCTCGTTTTTATGTAAGTCTGTGGGTTTTCTTGCGAATTGAAGACATCAAGTTGAAAACTCTGCTTAGTGTTTGAAGTCAAAAAGACCTGTATTTTATACATTTCATCGTCAAAAACGAGATGCGGATAATGTGAAACAATGAGGAACGACTGATCACATTTATCTGCCGTAGCTTCAACGTGGCTGCAAATGATATTGTCCAGATCAATGCTTCAACGTTTTATCATGCTTCCAAGCATCAATCAAGTTACTAAGAATTGAACTGTCTTGTAACCGGCATACCAAAGTCCGTGGAAGCGGAAACATGTATTGTCAATGTGACTGGACATCATTCCTACAAAATGTTTTGTACGTCCAGAACGTTTTATGCCATGAAGACCAATTACGTAAGTCAAAAATTAATTCTGTTGTGCCAGAAGCTGCTAATCTCAGTATATTTAAGTAAGAGTGTAACCCCTCAAGATGGATTCATTTACTGATATAGTCTGAGGGGTGAACAGAAGGTAACTTAACAGTCCTAACTGATTTCGGTGTACGAAGAACGTTGAATCACATCTTCCGGGTGTTATCTGTTGTCAGCTCTTCATGAACACGTTTCTGCTTTATTATACTAGGAAAAGGAAGCGGAAAAAATATTTCAGTTTCATGTTTTTTGCAGGGTGTGTGTAGAGATTTGGGGGCAGGGAGAGGAGGAGGAGGACATAGACGTAGGAAATGAACAACGAAATAGGAGCCAAAGAAAAGGAAAGGTCATGAGAGAAAGGGAACATGGTTTGCTATCAATGGTATTACAGAACTACTACCCTTTTACTGGGGGGTGTTCTGTCGTTCTTCCACACTCTGAGGCTGGTGTGACCGACAGTATTTCCCATGCAGACTTTTCCTGTCTTTGTGTATCTACATTACTTATAACAAGCTGCAAATGTTTTTTTACGGTTACAAAAAGTCCAATTGTTTGATTAGCAAATGTAAATCTTTTCAATCCAGTCTCTTCGTTCTTCTGATTTGGTAACTTGCTAAAAGAAATATTTAGATATTCAAACTGTGTTGCCAACCAACAGCAAAATATGCTGCGTCCATGTGTTGCTTTTGAAATCCACACCAGTTCTGATGAAGTATTGAGTGTCTTTTGTCTCTCTCATGATCAGACAAATTTCCCCTCACGGGAATTGTGTCATGATTTTTAATTCCATTTTTTTCCCAACCAGAAATGGATATGTGTATATTTTGTTTGTCGATTTCGGTCATGAATGTGATCTGATTGTTTTGTGCGGCAGTGTAGCACATATATATCTATGTACACATACTGCAGGAGTTGATTTCTGTCAACTTTTGAATTCTGGTTCATACCTCCGGCTGCATTGTTGCAAAATTAGGTTCAAGGCACTCAGTGTGTTTGATTCATGTAGGCGTTCTCTGCGAGCACTCACGTGTGCCTCCCTGTGTTCATTATACTGCCTTCAGAATATCTGGCTGACCTTTTTTTCCGCAGTCTGGCTTCTGCCTTTTGCCTCGTTTCTTTCAGTGTGTATTGCAAGCAAAGCTTTTAGCGATTACTGTGTTTGTCTGATAGTTTCTTGTAAAAGTTGTTGTTTTCTGAGGTACATGCTATTCAGGAATGTATGCTGTTGAAACTGTAGAGTGTAGAACAAGTAATATGTATTGGAATTTAAAGATATGTATTTGTGAACCATAGAAAATAACTGTGGTGTTTTACTTTTGTCATGAGGTGTTGTACGTTTACATTTTTTTGTCATTCATGTATTTATAAATGATGTAAATGCCTCGTTGAGTATAAGGTGGCATGTGTCCGTTAAGAGGAGCTTTTTTTTTCCTTTTTTTTTTTTCACCTCGTGCTCATCACGTGTTTTCAGCGTTCCTTGACAGGATTGTGGGCCTGAGACTCAACACGTATACTGCTCTGTTCCAACAGGGACCAAAGTCACTATTGCTCACTTCTGTTTGCTGTAACGTGGATCATTGTGTAACGTTGACATTGATGCTTCACGTGATGGGGGGTGCCTCTTTTGGCATTTGTTTCGACAACATCGTAGGCGATCATACAAAACAACAGCGCACAGTCAGTTGAGCTTTCAGTTGATGAGTAAGAGTCAGATTTACTGTTACATGAAATGTGTGCACGCTTAAACATTTTCTGTTGTATAAATTTAAGGGAAAACGGCATTTTAGATTGTTGAAAACTTGTGATGATGAGAATATTTCATTGCGCTCAAAATCCCACCAGATGCCGACGAGAAATGACATGAGAAATCGACAGGCCCCACAATTAAGAATGTTTGCTGTGTAGAAGTCTTGACTGAACGATCCATTATTATTATTATTATTATCTAGGAGTGGGTTGAGTTTTTTAAGTTTCGTTTGTGTGCAGAATGTTAAGAATGAGAACACAGGGTTTTACCTGAGGTATACTCTAGCAGCACATTGTTGACTGCACCGCCAGCCCCACCACCACTGTGGCCAGCAGTCTTCAGGCCGGGTTTGTCATTTGTCTATATAAGCATCTGTAATAATAGAAACAAATATATGCAACCACGAGTTGTGTCAGTCCAGTCAGGTGGTCACATTAATTAATATGTGAGGCCGGTTATTGCTGCCAGTCTTCGCACCTGATTTGTCAATGAGAATCACCCCACCCCCCACTTCGACAACCATTCCCGACATTATTATCGTGTTTGTGTGTCATTGATGCTGTCTGGTTGCCGACAGAACGGGCTGAACGGATTGCAGACTGGGGAAGGTGGGAGAAATTGGGTCATCGGATCCGAAAGTTGGGTTGTATTTTGCAATTATAGATCAAAGATCTGTATCTCGTCACACATCAGCACCGGCTTTAATCTCTGCATTTACTCGGGTTGATGTATCAGTCACGATGTCCACGCTCCAGACATGAACTTGTGAGCCCTCGAATAAGCGAAAGTGTTTAATATAAAAGTAAAAGGCGCGTGCGGGGTGTGTGGTGTGTTGTACGCTTCTATGTGACTGGTATCGAGAGGTGTGAGAAAGAGAAATGAAATTTTGTGTTGGAACACAAGACGGAATGTGAGCGTGTACGTGTGCGTGAGAGAAAGAGCGATAGAAAGTGAGAGAGAGAGCGCTGGGCAAAGTTCGCTTATCTGCAACATTCATCTGTATGTACAGACCGTTCAAGATGCTTCCAAGCATGACTCGCTTTCTCTGAATCTCTCTATCCATCTCTACTGTTGACTTGTGAAGTGAAGATGGGCGAAGCTCCCAGCCGATAACTGTGGAGCCTGTATTCAAAAGGATTTTCTTGCTTTCTGTTTTGTTTTTCCTGTAAAGAATAAAGGCTTTTGAACTTTTCCACTACGCGTGTGTTTGTGCGAATGTGGTGTCTATGAGTAAGAGAGAGAGAGAGAGAGTAAAGTGAAAGATGAGGCAAGAAAGAAGAGTGCGCATGCACTACAGTCAGCTTACATTGAAAAGCAATACACAGGCATACACACTATTCGCCCCCTTCCTCTCTCTCTCTCTTACACACACACACACACACACACACACACACAAATGACAACAACAACACACACAACTCGCACGCACGCACGCACAACATACACATAAACACACACAAAACATACACGCACACAATCCGCAACACGTATTTTGCCAACGAGGCCAGAGTGGTGTCACCAGCAGGACTGCCACACCCTTCAATGTCTCTCCAGCTGACTTTCCGTTCTTCTCTCTTCCCTGGTCGGCGGGTCCATCACACTGTGTGAATGGCGTGTAGCGCTCCACGACAGACATAACAGTCACATTCCGCGGCCATCCAACATCAATACTGTATGTCCTTCACAAAGGGCAGACACTTATCATTAGGGATGGGACGGACATACACGCGCGCGCGCACGAATGCACACACACACACACACACACACACACAAGCGCGCGCACACCCACAAGTACAGAAATACTTGCAAACACAGACACAGACCGACACGAACTAACGAACGCACACGCACGCACACACACACACACACACACACACACACACACACAAACAATCAAGCGCGCGCGCACCCACAAGTACAAAAACACTTGCAAACACAGACACGGGCCGACACTCACGCACGCACGAACGCATACACACACACACACACACACACACACACACACACACACACACACAGTCGTCTGTTGACGAATCCGAAGACAACGCTGTGCGAAGGAAATCTTTTGACCCAGCTCCGTTACGCCCTCTTTGACTTGGGCAATCATCAAGTCTTGTGCCACGGTAAAAGCCACCGGTTGTCATGGGAACAAGACCATCTATTTCTTCAAAACCATGGTCGCGTGGAGCTGCCGTCGATACAAACCATGTCGGCTGGGACATATTATGAACTCAAGGGTGAACAGAAGTTTATTATCGACAGGGTATGACCATGAGGCAGCAAAAAGCCAAGTTCACGTGAGTGTGGCTGGCCAAACGTGACAAAGGTCCACCAGATGTGAACCATCTGTCTGGATGGCTTTCCTATCGATATTTTATTATTCGTTTGTCCGCGGAAGCAGATCATATTGGTTTGATGAACGCTTTCTCTTCTCATTTTATTCTCTGTGTGTGCCAGTGTGTGTGTGTGTGTGTGTGTGTGTGTGTGTGTGTGTGTTAGTGCACGCAGGTGCGGAAGGGACAATAGTGGTGGGGATACCCTCACTGTTTCTTCAGCCGAATCTCAACTACTACTGCAATTTGGGTCAGACTGAAAACACAGCTAACAATGATTTTATGTGTCCACCCCAACTCTAAGAAAAATGGAACGTCAAAAAACAACAACAACAACAAAACAAAAAACAAAAAAACGACGCAATACATACATAGTGTCAGCTTTAATGATTGAAAATATGTAATATAGTCAGAACTTTTCAACAACGTATTCTTTCTAGTCTGCATAACACAAAGCTTTGTCAGCGGAAAAGACATCGGTCACGAAATCGAGATTATCTTTCAGGTTTTGTTTTCCTGTTTCTTTTCAGCCCTGTGTAGCACACTTTCGGAGAAAGCTCTCGTCATCAATTCTTAATTAACAAAACCACACGCATTTCTTGGAACATCTTATAATCGCAGTCAGCCACTCGAGTGGAATAAAAATGTTATCTTAGACACGCCTTTGGATTTTCCGATCGAGTGTCCAAAATGACTGGCCCTTCGAACTCTTTCGTGTGCTTCAGCTTATATGTCATCGACCGTGTGTGTGTGTGTGTGTGTGTGTGTGTGTGCGTGCGTGTGTGTGTGTGTGTGTGTGTGTGTGCGTGTGTGTGTGAGTGTGCGTGTGTGTGTGTGTGAAACTATCGTTGAGGTCGTTTAGTCATGATGACTAGAAGCCGAGGCGTAGAGAATCTATTATAAATTGTTTTATGCTGCATTGTTGCCATTACATTCCTCCGTGTCGAATAATGATTTTTTTTTTAAATAAAACGTCGTTACTTCCTTCGTTCCCTCCGTCCGTCTCTTATCATGTTCACTTTGTGAGTCACGTAACAGACACAAGTGCACTTAGTAAGCTGTGCTTCAGTCACGCTATTCGGAAAGCACGGAATTTTTGTTTTAGTTGTGTCTGAACTTTGTGGGCCGAAATAGAAACGATTCAAGTTTTTGTGGGATTTTTTGATGGTGGTTTTTTGTTGTTGCTTTTTTTTGGGGGGGGGGGGGGGGGGGTCTCTTCTTTTTTCTTTTCTTTCTTTTTTTTTTTTTTTTTTTTGGTCTAATAATGATCATTATCTAATAATAATTATTGTTATGTCACACAGCATCCTTAACTCGCGCTACTGTGCAATAGGAAAACAACACATGACTGCACAGCGTCCAAGACGCTGGTAAAATGCGTTCATTTTATGATGAACACAAGCCGAGCCCACACAGAAATAAAGAGAAATAAACAATTCATTTTACACAAATTAACTCACGAACAATCCGTTTAACACAAATAAACTCAACTGACGTCATCCAACAGCAAAAATGTCACTCTCACCAACCCTCTGACGTCAGTCAACGCAGTCACCAGACCCGGAAAAAACAAAAAAAAGAAAAACAAAAACAAAAACCGGCCATCAAGTGACAAAAAAGATCAATGGAGCGATACCCAGGACACAAATAGAACAGAAAAAGCCAGCATCACTGACTTCCACAAGGCCTGCCAAAGGACAAGAATGGTATGATCGCTATAAGCACAACTTCGGCGGAGCTGGGAGTAAAAAAAAAAATTAAAATAAAAAAAAAAAAGGTGAAAAAAACAAAAAACCCCAACCCCGTAAAAGAGGCTGCTGCACGTCTGGAATCATTCCGCAATCTTTTTTTTTTTCCCCCTTTCTTCTCCTTTTTTTCCCGCTGCATAGAGGATGAGATCGATATATTGCCTGCACTGTACGTGCATGCATTCGCTCTTGCCTGTGCCGCGACCGCACGCACGCCGAAAGCTCCTGTGTGTGTGCGTGTGTGTGTGTGTGTGTGTGTGCGCGCGCGTGCACAACATGAATAAATACTAATCCAAAGTGAAGCACCACCAGGAAGTTCAGAGCGCGCGACAGGTTCCTTCACCGATCGATCTTCTTTCAGACCCATCCCCAGATCTCTGGAATCCCCGGTTCTGTGCACAGCCGTGCTGGGAAGTTGAAGGAGGAGTTGGGGGAGGGTTAGAAGGGAGGGCGGGGCGAGGGGGGGGGGGGAGGCGATGGGAGTTCTCTGTTCCCACCACTCTGCTGAGTGCTGTCGTTCTTTGATCGTGGCGACGACGGAAATGGCACGCATTGTCACGCCGGGGGAATTGGCCTCGCTGGTGCCAGAAAATACAATTCTGTTTTATTTTTCTTTACCCTAGTGCCCTGCTTTTAGATACACATCTTTCTGTCTGGTGCCCTTTGTAATAACGTCTGTTTTTCCCCCTCTCCAGTGCCCTTTCTGAAAGAAGATACATTTATTTCCTTTCTGTTCAGTGCCCTTTCTGAAAGAAGATACATTTATTTCCTTTCTGTTCAGTGCCCTTTCTGTTCAGTGCCCTTTCTGAAAGAAGATACATTCAGTCACTTTCTGTTCAGTGCCCTTTCTGAAAGAAGATACATTTATTTCCTTTCTGTTCAGTGCCCTTTCTGAAAGAAGATACATTCAGTCACTTTCTGTTCAGTGCCCTTTCTGAAAGAAGATACATTTATTTCCTTTCTGTTCAGTGCCCTTTCTGAAAGAAGATACATTCATTTCCTTTCTGTCCAGTGCCCTTTCTGAAAGAAGATACATTCATTTCCTTTCTGTCCAGTGCCCTTTCTGAAAGAAGATACATTCAGTCCCTTTCTGTCCAGTGCCCTTTCTGAAAGAAGATACATTTATTCCCTTTCTGTCCAGTGCCCTTTCTGTTCAGTGCCCTTTCTGAAAGAAGATACATTTATTTCTTTTTTGTCCAGTGCCCTTTCTGAAAGAAGATACATTCAGTCCCTTTCTGTCCAGTGCCCTTTCTGAAAGAAGATACATTTATTCCCTTTCTGTCCAGTGCCCTTTCTGTTCAGTGCCCTTTCTGAAAGAAGATATATTCAGTCCCATTCTGTCCAGTGCCCTTTCTGAAAGAAGATACATTTATTTCCTTTCTGTCCAGTGCCCTTTCTGAAAGAAGATACATTCAGTCCCTTTCTGTTCAATGCCCTTTCTGAAAGAAGGAGTCTAGCGCCCTTTTAAAAGCAGATGTCAAGTGCTGTTTTTGAAAGCAGAAGTCCCTGACATCCTTTCACAGAATCTTGCCTTGCTGTCTTGCTATTTCAGACAGAAAAACAGAATTCTTATTTATTCTTATTCTTACTGCTTATAGTCCCAGCCGACCGCACATGGCCATATCAGGACTGTCAAACCATACACATGCTTAACCGCGTCAACACAAAACTGTCACAGTTAAAATAAAAAAAAAAAAAACCAACAACACTAAGACAAACCCACAAAACGCAGTTCATGAAACAGTACCCCGACCATTTAGCTCTTGATGGCAAATAAGACTAGACCATGCTGAGGACGCCAGCCCTTCCGCTTTAATCTGTAATCCCCAGATTACAAAAAATCGTAAAAAAGGAGAAAAGCAAACAATACTTCCAAGCCAAACAAAAAATAAATTTAAAAGGCCATGTAGGCAAATAACACTGCAGAATGGGCAGCTAGTGCCAATCTCAGTGTTTACATCTCACTACCTAATCGCCAGAGCAAAACAGCACAGATAGTACACCATAGACTGCGGAAAAGAGAACAAAGTATCAAGGCTTGCTTAAAAAAAGAAAAGGGAATGGACTGGGAAGGCAGAAAAAGGAGACAACAGTGAAGAAAGAAAACAGGCAGAAACAAAGAGAGTGATAGAAAAGAGGAAATTTCTAGCACAGAATTTCCAGAAGGCAGGGATGCTATTTATACTGAAAGACCCCCGGCATTCCCATGGGGGTAGAAGCTACACGTATGCATATCAAGGACAGCTTATGCTTTCTAGGTCTTTGAACAGACAGTCACCTCCCCCTTTATATATATATATATTTTTAATCTTTTTTTCTTCTTAATGAAATGGCAAAAGATTTTGTACAGCGAATCGAAGGTTTCCCAATTATGGCGACGAAGTCAGACCTAACCGCTTGCGTGTTGATTTATAATGACAGGATGTTAGAGTCGCCTCCCCTAACTGTCTGGCTTTCCGGATCTGTCTGGTCATCCAGCCTTCGTTGTGGAGACGGCTGGGTC
>NC_134876.1:7468130-7520630 GCF_041734735.1 Babylonia areolata | reverse complement strand
ACACACACACACACACACACACACAGACTAAGACAAAGACATAGAAAGAGAGCAAAGCAACAACAGGAACAACAACAAAAACAAAGCAAACAAAACAAATCCACAAGACCCGTCACCACTCCGATCTCTGCACTGGAATCCCTCCACAAGTAAAGCACCCCACTAAGCACACCCCTACCCCCAGGCACTACACACATCTACCTCCACAGTATCAAGACAATAAACCAACAATAATTATTCCCCCTCGTGGCCCTCCGCCAGCTTCCACAGACAATGATAACATGCCCACCACAGACGTGTGTGTGTGTGTGTGTGTGTGTGTACCTGCCTGCAATGGAAGAGATTCCAGTGGACAGACCTTCGTGGCTTTATCAGCGGCATCAGTGGCAGCCCCCCATCTCTCCACACCGGGGCGAAGGTTCTGAGGAGGTGTGGGTGTGGGGGCGGGGGGGGGAAGGGGTAGTGGGGTGGCGGGGTAGGGGTGAGAGGGGGAAGAAGGCTGACCATGGCTTTGATCTGTCTGCAAACTGGATCGTTACCAACAACAAGCCTCTCTCCCTCTCCTTGTCCCTCCCCGCCCCACCCCTCCCCACTCTCCTTCCGTTTCAAAGGAGAGGAGCCGAAAATGATGGTATTGCTGCTGTACCTCTGAACTTTACACACACACTCTCTCTCTCTCTCTCTCACACACACACACACACACACACACACACACACACAAGCGCGCGCGCACCCACGCACGCGCGCGCACACACATACATCCCTCCTGAACTCTGTATCACCCCTTTTCACCCCCGAACTCTGTATCTTTCACCCCTGACCTCTGTATCATTCACCCCTGAGCTCGTAACCTTTCACCCCAATATTTGTCAAAATGCCATCGAGACCGGTAGTTAAGGGTGTACTGTTTGCGGTTTTATAAACACTCGCGTTCAAGTAAGCCATGCACAATAATTATGATGTGATGATATAGCTAAACAGCTTGCATCATTCTATATTAATCCATTCATCTGCTAGTTTCTTCACAAAGTGACTGCTGGATCGCGGGGAGAAACATGAGCAGGAAATCATTTCTTCAATCCCTGAAAACGTGAGAAAAGCTGAAAACAAATGATTTATTAAAATCCCTCCCCTCTCACTGCGGCATTGCAAGAAATGAAGAGACAGACAAGCTCTCCAAAGCAGGAAGCAGACTCACCCAATCTGCCCAACCCCTTAGCTTTGGGGAGGCAAAAACCATCCTGCGCAGCCACTTCAGAAACAGCTGGCGAGAACGGCTACATCTGGGACCAGAGGAGGACAGCTTCCATCAACTGGGTCGAGCTCAGCAAGTCATCATCCTCAAACTGCGCACAGGCCACTGCCAGTTCCTCTCCCATCTCCATAAACTAAATATTTCCCACACAGACCAATGTCCGTGTGACACTGCTCCTCAAATTCCAGCCCATGTCCTGCAAGACTGCCCTCTACACAAAGAGCTGAGGCGCCAGATCTGGCCCAGTGCCGCAGCGCTCCAGGACAAGTTGTGGGGAACGGCTACAGAGCTCCAGCGGACTGTGGACTTCGTAACCTACTTTGGACTGACCGTCTGAACATGGCCTGGGAACGCTGAAGAAGAAGGATTAAAATGCCTGTATGTTGATATCAACGCATGTCTAAATAGCATTCCCCATTCTTTCTCTGTCTCTGTCACACACACACACACACACACACACACACACACACACACACACACAGAGAGAGAGAGAGTATTTTGTCACCTCCGCATCACTGTTTAACGTTCGCGACTACTTCAACACTTCCTGTTTGGTGGAAATGCCACTTCCTGTTTGAGGGCACAATCATGTTTGAGGACACAGTAACTTCCGGTACCAGATTAACTCGATGTGTACACGACATGACAAATATAAAATAAAACTTTCGATGAATGGCTCTATGAATGAATGCACTGATGCACGTATAAAAATACATATCTTTGTAAGAATGAATGAATGAATGAAAGAATGTCGAGAAAAGACGTGTTAAAGATACTAAATGAAAATCATGCTCAACAACAAATTCTCTCTCTCTCTCTCTCTCTCTCTCTCTCTCTCTCTCTCTCTCTGTTGCCTTCTGTCACTCTTGTGTCGCCTGCTCTCTCTCTCTCTCTCTGACTCGCTTTCTCTCTCTGTCTGTCTCTCTTTTTCTCTCTGCCTGCTTCTCTCTCTCTCTCTCTCTCTCTCTCTCTCTCTCTCATATGCCTCTCTTTCCCTGTCTCTGTCTCTCTCTCATATGCCTCTCCCCCCCTCTCTCTCTCATATGCCTCTCTTCCCCACCCCACTCTCTCTCTATCTCTCTCTCGCTCTCTCTCACCTCCCGTCTCTCTGAGTTTGTTTAGCCATATCACTTTCACCTGCCAGACACGTGCTCCGCCCACGTTCACATTTTCTATTCATGTCTGGCTGGCAGATAATCTTCGCACACGCGTGAATAACTGATCAGTTCCGGAAAATGACACTGCCTTTGTTGAGACCCAAGGGAAGTCTTGAGAATGAATAAATAAATAAATAAATAAATAAATAAGAAATGAGGAAAGAAAGGAAAGAACAAATAAAGAGAGAAAAAAGAAAAGAAAGGAAAGACAGAATGGATCAGTTCAACGATGTTGGTGGGGGTTGGGGGGGAGGGGGGGGGGATTGGGGAGGGAGAGGGAGGGGGGGGGGGGGGTCTTTCGTGAAGGGAAGATCGAATCACTTGTTTGGGGCGGAAGGAAAAGGGTGGGTGTGGAGAGGTAGGGACGGAGAGGGGTGGAGGGGGGGGGGGCAGATACCCTGAACGAGCTGCACCGTTATTGATCAAGAGATGGTTTTCGATGATAACCTCAACTGTTCATCAACAACCCCCCTATCCACCCCCACCCCAACACACACACACACACACATTCACCACCACCCCCACCGTGTGCCCTCCACACACACATCTCTTTCTGTCTCTGTGTCTCTGTGTGTCTGTCTGTCTGTCTGTCTGTCGTGCCCTCCACACACACACACATCTCTTTCTGTCTCTGTGTCTCTGTGTGTATGTCTGTCTGTCTGTCTGTCGTGCCCTCCACACACACACACATCTCTTTCTGTCTTTGTGTCTCTGTGTGTATGTCTGTCTGTCTGTCTGTCTGTCTGTCTGTCGTGCCCTCCACACACACACATCTCTTTCTGTCTCTGTGTGTATGTCTGTCTGTCTGCCTCTCTCTCTCTCTCTTTCTCGTGGAACATAGGGAAGAGAATGAAAGCAGAAAGAGAAAACAGATAGTCATAGACCAACAAGGCAAGAGTAAAGGACGTTAAGAGAGAAGGGAGAGGGTGTGTGGGGGCAGGGGGGGGGATAGCGGGGGTGGACAGAGATAGAGATGAAGGAAAAGACAGAGAGGTCAGAAAGACAGACGAGGAAAAGGAGACAGACACAGACAAAGAAAATGAAGTGGACGGCATAGAGAGAAACAGACAGACAGACATAGACAGACGCAGAGAGGCAGACAGACAAGCAGACGGAGACAGAGACTGACAGAAAGAGACCCCAAAAGACAGAGAGAGACAAGCTACACAGTACAGTCATCGAAAATTGGAAGCACGTGGGGGCTGACTGGCTGGCTGATTCAATGAGGACGGCGGCGACGGCGAGAGGTGCAGTGCATGAGTTTCAGTTTCAGTAGCTCAAGGAGGCGTCACTGCGTTCGGACAAAACCATATACGCTACACCACATCTGCCAAGCAGATGCCTGACCAGCAGCGTAACCCAACGCGCTTAGTCAGGCCTTGGAAGTGCATGAACCACCCGTGGCTGTTTCTGGCAACGGATGCACACACACACACACACGCACACACACACACACACACACACACAGACATCCACAACACCACCACTATCACCCCCCCCCCCCCAACCCCCCCCCACACACACGCAGCCGTGCTTTCGTTTTTAACACACACACACACACACACACACAATAGCATGCCTTCTCTTTCTCTGACTTTCACTCACACACACACACACACACACACACACACACACACACATAGAGGAAACACAACACACAACCGCACCCACGCCCACACCTTCAACCCGACACTCATGTACGACACACTCACACCAATACTTTCCACTACGACGAAAAACATTGCTTTACCAATCCCAGAACACATTCCATGCAGGTGACAGACAATAAAGCGCACCGCCTTCCCTCTCCTTTTACACACACACACACACACACAGACAAACGCACGACGCGCATGCACAGACAGTAACCCCCTCCCACCCCAGACTTCCCTCCCTCCCACCCATCCCCACCCCCACTCCCAAACCCTTAGGCACTTGGACGCGTCACTGCTGTTCCAAAACTGCCTTTGGCAACTTGCACGTGAGTGCAAACACCATCCATTCATCTCTCTCTGGCTCGCTTCTCGCCACCTCCCCCTTCCCGCTCTCTCTCTCTCTCCCCCCCCCTCTCTGACTCGCTTTCTCTGTCTGTGTCTCTCTTTTTCTCTCTGTCTGCCTCTATTTTGTCGTAGGTAGGTCCATCTCTCTCTCTCTGTGTCCCTCTCTCTCTCTGTGTTGCATTCTGTCACTCTTGTGTCGCCTGCTCTCTCTCTCTCTCTCTCTAAATGACTCGCTTTCTCTCTCTGTCTCTCTTTTTCTCTCTGTCTGCTTCTTTATCGTAGGTCTCTCTCTCTCTCTGTCTGCCTCTGCCCCCTCTCTCTCTCACTCTCATTTGCCTCTCTTCCCCACCCCCACCCCTCTCTCTCTCATATGCCTCTCTTCCCCTCTCTGTCTCTCTCATATGCCTCTCTTCCCCTCTCTGTCTCTCTCATATGCCTCTTCCACCCTCCCTCTCTCTCATACGCCTCTCTTCCCATCTCTGTCTCTCTCATATGCCTCTTCCCCCCTCCCTCTCTCTCATATGCCTCTCTTCCCCTCTCTGTCATATGCCTCTCTTCCCCTCTCTATCTGTCTCTGTCTCTCTCTCCCCCCTCCCTCTCTCTCATATGCCTCTCTTCCCCTCTCTCTCATATGCCTCTCTTCCCCTCTCTGTCTCTTTCTTTCTCTCCCCCCTCTCTCTCTCATATGCCTATCTTGCCCTCTGTCTCTCTCTCATATCCCTCTCTTTCCTCCCCCCCCTCTCTCTCATATGCCTCTCCCCCTCTCTCTCTTTTTCATATGCCTCTCCTCCCCTCTCTCTCTTTTTCATATGCCTCTCCCCCTCTCTCTCTTTTTCATATGCCTCTCTTCCTCTCTCTCTCTGTTTCACTGTACGTCCGTCACTCTCTCCTTTTCTCTCTCTCACATCTCATATTTCTGGCTGCCTTTTGAGTTGCTTGACCCAATCAGCTCGTTCTATCATCGTTTTTTTACAAGCCAGGAAACCTTAAACAGAAAGCAAAATGATTTTGTAACGAAAAAATACAAAATACAAAATACAAACAATAATTGTTTTAAAAAAATCGTTAGCGTAACTGGTAACGTATCTTGCATCAGGGCACGAATGCAGCAGAGTTGAGCTCAAGCCAAAACGTAAATTACAACAGACTGACACGCCGCACACTCATGCTCATGCACGCACGCACGCACGCACACACACACACACACACACAACCAAATGTGCGCGCGCGCTCACACACACACACACACACACACACACACACACACACACACACACAGCTCCTTGCGTATTCCAGATTTCCCAGATGCCGAGCCTGTTTATGCGCTGTCTGTCTGTCTGTCTGTCTGTCTGTCTGTCAATGTATGTGTGTACGTCTTTCACAGATGAGACTGAGAGAGACTGAGACTGAGAGAGACCGAGAGAGGAGACCGGGAGAGAAAGATCGAGAAAGAAAGCGGGGAGAGACTGGAAGGGGATAGGGACTGAAGACTGAAGATATCTTATTCATGAAAGTTATGGCCCCTGTTGTTTTTTTTAATTTATTTATTTATTATTATTATTATTACTACTACTACTACATTTTTATATTATAATTATTATTTATTTATTTATTTATTTACTTATTTATGTACGCTTATCTATTATTTATTTACTTTTTTTTTCTCTCAAGGCCTGACTAAGCGCGTTGGGTTACGCTGCTGGTCAGGCATCTGATTGGCAGATGTGGTGTAGCATATATGGATTTGCAGCGACGCCTCCTTGAGCTACTGATACTGAAACTATGGCCCCTGATAGTGGAGTGGAGTGATGACCTAGAGGTGACGCGTCCGCCTAGGAAGCGAGAGAATCTGAGCGCGCTGGTTCGAATCACGGCTCAGCCGCCAATATTTTCTCCCCCTCCACTGGACCTTGAGTGGTGGTCTGGACGCTAGTCATTCGGAGAGACGATAAACCGAGGTCCCGTGTGCAGCATGCACTTAGGGCACGTAAAAGAACCCACAGCAACAAAAGAGCTGTTCCTGGCAAAATTCTGTAGAAAAATCCACTTCGATAGGAAAAACAAATAAAACTGCATGCAGGAAAAAATACAAAAAACAAAAAAATGGATGGCGCTGTAGTGTAGCGATGCGCTCTCCCTGGGGAGAGCAGCCCGAATTTCACACAGAGAAATCTGCCGGGTGTGATAAAAAGAAATACAAATAAAATAAAGGGGATACACGTGAAGAAATGAACGTTGCGTGCTAATTCACACAGGATGTTCACGTTCTTACGGGGGTACTAGACCTTTCATACGCTTCACGCAGATAAAGAGTGAGCTGGTTAACAAGGTTTTCGTTTGTAGATGACATTAACAGGATAAGCTTAAATAAACGAGGTTGTTTGATTTTTTTTTTCGCCCCTCGAATTAATTGTTTTCTAATATATCTCAGTCAAAACCCAACCAGCACAAAACGGACTTCATCTTTCTTTCGTCCTCTGCACAATGGAGAAATCATATCAGGAAGATCATACTGACTACAGCGATACTGATGAACAAACTGTCCAGAAACTCCAAACTCAAATATCGTCACTTCAGATGTCTGTCGACATGGATGGACATAAGTTGGAAGATTTTGTCTTGTGGAATAATTTCGCTTGAACCCAGCTTGAAAGTCTCCTGTTGTGTTATTCCCCTCTTCCATTTCCTAGAAGACTCCTGTTAATAATCACACTATAAATAATCTGCTACACACAATACACGAGGAGATCAATCCATGATTGTCAAAGTCGTTGAAGTCACCTTTTTCATATAAAGGAAGAACAACTGATTCTGCCCAACATTCAGGATAAATCCCTCTCCTGAATAAATAATTGAAAAAAAAATTGACCAGAAAGTCTACTACTAAATCACATTTCCAAGCATTTTTTTAACAGTTCACCTGTAATTCCATCAGGACCAGAAGCTTTGCGTTTCTCCAGTTTTCTCAAGGCAAATTAAATTAGGGAGATGGGGAGAGAGCCGAGAGAGAGAGAGAGACAGAGACAGGGAGAGAATAGAGATCCACGCGAGCAACCCCTCGCGAGGAAAGCTTCCCACAGGTATACAGAGCTCGGTAGAAGAGCGAGTATTGCAAATACCCGTACTGTGTAAGCTATTGCACAGCATTGCAAAAATTCTAATTCTATGTCGTTACACTTAGAAAATTTTCTGTTACAGAGAAAAGAGTTTGTGGGAAATCAGTGTGGGCGGCAGCATGCAGAAGAAGCAACAGGAAGCCAGTGGATGGGAAAACACGGCGGGAAATCACACTGCCAGTGCACAGCTTACCACCATGATAGGACGTGTCCTCGCGACGAACACAGGAACCCACGACACACACTGACACCCCCCTCCCTCCCTCCTCATACAGGGAGCTCTAGGTGGGCAGGTAATTAGGCAGGTATGTAGCGAGGTAGGTAACACACACATGTAAAAAGGCAGGTAACGAACAAACAAAAAATTAAAGTTAAAACAGAAAAAAAAAGAAAAGAAAGAAAGACGGGAAGAAAACAGGTTCCTCTTTCGGCGGGCAGGTTGGTAACCGGGCATGTATTTAGCTCGATACCTACTACTAAAGAACAAAAGACAACGAGTGAGAAACAAAGAAAAGAAATATAATGATCGGTTTAGCAAATAACAACCGAAACTACCGATAAAATCTTAATCTTCACAACAAGAACAACTGCCCTCTCCTACAACTAAAACGGAGCCAGTCGTGAACAAAAAAATACAAGGCCAAAAACATGAACAAACAAAAACACGGTGACGGTGGTATTCCAGGATTGCAACGTTATTCACACACACACACACACACACACACACACACACACACACACACACACACAAACATACACACACACACACACACACACACACACACACACATTAACACACACACACACACAGACACACACACACACACACACACACACACACACACACACACACACACACACACACACACACACACACACGCCAGAGATTCGGCAGAACCGGCCAATGCTCCATCATTGCACAAGACATGACATGAGGCAAGACGCGGTCCACGAATAGAAAGGTTTCGTCTCCCCCATCATCATTCCAATTCCACGACCGGTGAGTGGGGTTCCCTTTCATCCCCCCCCAATCCCCTCCATACCCCCCCCCCTACCCTCCGCCTCCCCCCTTCCCCCTCCCCTCGCCCCCTGAAATACCCGATGCTTCCAGCTGCGCACGGTCTCAGGAGGGATGGTGTTACGTCTTGTCGTTATTTTGGATCTTCTGGTCAGGAGGTGGAGCCAGTGTTATCTGTCTGCTGGTTTGAGAATCAATAGGCTGTCAGAGACCCCCCACCTCCCCCTTTTCCCTACAGCCACTCCTTCTTCATCAACACGAGGAAAGGCAGGGGGTGCGTGTGTTGTGAATAGAGGAGGCGCGAGTTTTTGTTACAGACGCCGGTGCGGGTTGAACCTGAGTGATGATGCAGAAATGTCGGGTGTGTTTATGCCCACTTAATTCCGAGACATTTATCCTCAGCTCTGTATTGAAATCCAAGTATATTTCCCCCTTTGTCTTTCTCTAGCCATCCCCGTCATTATTATTGGCTGAAACATAAGTTTATTTAAGGAAAAAATGTAACCCCTATGCATTCTCTCTCTCTCTCTCTCTCTCTCTCTCTCTCTCTCTCTACAACGCTTGTGTGTTGAATGGTCAAAGGGGGCAGAGGGGTGTTCAGACCTATTTCTGTCTTTGTTGGAAATAAAAAATCTTAGTTCTGAAAGACTTGACAAAACAGATCCAAACAATGAACTGATGATTCACATCTTAATCCTTGCTCAACGTTCAACTTCTATCTCCAGAACGATGCACAGTGTCTATCTAAATCGGGAAATGGAGCTGGATACAACAGAAAAGAAAAAAAACAGGAATGCTTACAAATCCTGGAATGAAGAAACCTAATCATGCCATTCCACATCAAGTGTTACAAGCCTATACCCCCTCTTTGTGAGCACATGACTGGGCAAGACGCAAGCCAGCATTTGATGCCGTCAACCAGAGTCACTCCCACAATAAACCATCCATTCATTCACCACTGGAGTTTCCCTTCATTCCCGCTGAGGGCCTGAGACCTGGCTGCGTGCACTCTCAGCAGGAATTCTATCAGCTCCGTCGATAAATCGAAGAGCGGGACGAAAGAGTGAACCCAATGTTGTTGTCCCTGTTCTCGTCACAGTGTCGGCGGCACCACACAAATCACCTTCCTTCCATCCTCTCCAGGGGGTCAGAGCGGGTGGGGAGGAGGGTACCCGTGTTGGTGCTGACGTCAGCTCTGTGATTCCAGTGCTGGCTGCTAAACCGTGAATGATGTCACGCAAAAGTGCCTTGCGTTCATGCAGTCTTGCCTTCTTTTTGTAGTTCACTAGGCCGAGGACAAACAGCATGATCAACATTTTGCACTCTGCAAATAATGTGTTGGGGCAGTTTGTGTCTTGAGATGCGTTGGAGCAGTCACAATGTGTAACTTTCGTATCGTGAATGTTGTTACCATCACCATGATAATGATGATTATTGTTGTCATTTCTATTTTCGTGGTGTTGTCACAATTTGGATTCTATTTTCATTCTGCGCTGAAATGAATTTTGTGGAGAAAACGGTGGATATTGGGGGCTGGTGGAGGGAGAGTGGGGGTGGGGGGGGGGGGGGGCTAGGGCAGACAAGTGGAACGAAAAGACCCCTCAACCAGCAAAACCTGTCATTCGATCAACACGCACTCGTCGTTCCGCCCCCTTTGCCCCCCTTTCTGTGATCATTCAACCCTCCCGCCACGCTCACGATCACGTTGATCACGTTCAACCCTATCTCTCTCTCTCTCTCCACTCGGCTTGTGTCCGCGTTCCTGACCGCGCCGACTCTTCACAACAACATCCAACGCTCGTCCGTCTCCTTCCTCACAAAGGAAAGTGCTGCTGACAAGAACAAAGTCGAACACAGGCTAAAAGAGAGCCACCACTCTCTCTGCTCAGCGGAGCTCAGTCCTTGGCTGAACAACAGGATCATTCAGATCCTCACCCAGGGTAGTAATTGGCTATCGGCCCCTGTGATGGTTGAGATACAGGAAGACAAGAGAGCGGTGAGTTTGACGCTGTCTGCCTAGTCACTCTCCTCACTTAGTCATCCCACAGCCGAGTTCCTGTTATCCCCCCCCCCCCCCCCCCCCGCCTCCCCCTTCATATCAGGCCTGACGCCCAGCTGTGCGTTGGCTCAGAGCAAGTTCTGCACCCACTGCCAACGTGCTGGACACTAGGGTCACTGGGTGGAATCCCATTCTTACCGAAACTCTTCCGAGTTAGCGAACGGCATGCTATGGAGGACTTCCTCTTTCCATTCCAACTACTGTCTTCACCGCAGGGGGAGTAAGTCGGCCAGTGTTGCCTCAATGCTGGAGTGGGTATAACTTTTTTTTTCTTTTATTTTTTACATGTTTGTGCTTTGACGATGTGTGAGATAACTGAATTTTACCATTTCCCTGTGTGGAGATGTGTGTAGCATTCACAGTGGATTTTTTTTTTAATTAGTTCGTCATGTTTACCATCACTATCATCACGTGTCGTGCGACGCAAAAGCCAATCATCATTCTCGTATCAACATTACAGAATACCCCCCCGCCCTCTCTCTCTCTCTTTCTTTCTATCTGGCAGTGTGTGTGTGTGTGTGTGTGTGTGTGTGTGTGTGTGTGTGTGTGTGTGTGTGTGTCTGTCTGTCTGTCTGTCTGTCTGTGCCGGAGTGGTGTATGGTTGTGTGTTCATTTTCATGTTTTATATGATTTCAGTGTGGCTTTATGTTTGAAATAGTCAGTCATGCTGTGGATATTTCATAAGACACAGATATGTGACATGTTCCAAATAAAATACTGTTTAAACCAATATTTCATAAGACAAATCAATCCAAATGTTTTCAGAGAAAGACAGACTCGGCACGGACGCAGACAAAGACACATAAAAAAAAAAGAAATATAAAAAAAAAAGAAAGCGAAGGCAGCTGTGTAAACGACATCCATTTGTGTGTGTGTTTATTCAAACCGGCCGTACGCATGCACGCATACACATGCTTAACCCTCACTCAAACAGCTCAACACAAAGGGCTTCCCTCATCCATCTCTATGAAGCTCTTCTTCTTCTTCTTCTGCAAGTCCAAAGAAGGTCGACTGCCTCTGTCTGAGTCACCCACGTTGTCAACATTCACTTGGGATTTCCAAAACGGAACAGGAAACTGGGTGAGGAAAGAAACAACGGCCTTTCTTCTTCATTCTCTTCTTTCTTTCTTATCTTTTTATTTTATTTTATTTTATTTTATTTTAACAAACATGGGTGCATACTTTCGAAAGACGTAAGCCATTCCAAAAGGTCATTTTCTCGAATAAAGAAATGGTTGTCAACTTTGAATATTGTATTTGTATTTGTATTTCATTTTATCACAACTGATTTCTCTGTGTGAATTTAGGGCTGCTCTCCCCAGGGAGAGTGCGTCGCTACATTACAGCGCCACCCTTTTTTTTCCCCCCTGCATGCAGTTTTATTTGTTTTTCCTATCAAAGTGTTTTTTTCTACAGAATTTTGCCAGGAACAACCCTTTTGTTGCCGTGGGTTCTTTTACGTGCGCTAAGTGCATACTGCACACGGGACCTCGGTTTATCGTCTCATCCGAATGACTAGCGTCCAGACCACCACTCAAGGTCTAGTGGAGGGGGAGAAAATATCGGCGGCTGAGCCGTGATTCGAACCAGCGCTCTCAGATTCTCTCGCTTCCTATGCGGACGCGTTGCCTCTAGGCCATCACTCCACCGAATCTGAAAAAAAACAACCCAACTAACAACAAAAAAACATTTGTTTATTGTCGCAGTTTCGTTGACTCAGTTACCACAGACTGGTATTTATACTCAAACGTCAGTTGTTGTTGTTGTTGTTTTATGAATCCAGTAGCACAGACGGACATTATAATCAAAACAACGATCTGCATCATCTTTATTTTTTTCTTCTTTTCTTCAGAAACACCAGTGTGCCATTGTCCATCCACAAAACACCATGGGGTGATCTGGGTCCTAGTCTTTCGGGTGATAAGAAAAACTTAGGTCACAATACGGATAGTGCTTAACCCCCACCCCCACCCCCACCCAACCCCAAAAAAGGCAACAACAACAACAACAACAAAGCATTCTCCCAAACAGGATACAAAGGGAAAAAAATCACTTTGACAAGCTTTAACTATTTGCACGGAGACAAAATGAGAGATAAGTGGGTAAATGCCATCCACATTTATACAGATGCATTGGATCCACTTTCTTTAAAACACAGGTTTCATCGTTACACTCCTTCGGCTGTAAGGTTATGCTTTGGTGTTGCTTTTTTATATATTTTTTTTTTATATTAATATCATTATTACGTAATTCACTCTTCTGATACCATTTCCTGTGTCCCGTATCGATTTTTTGACACGATTTCCCGTGTGGCTCATATCAACTCTGATTCGATTTCCTGTGGGCTTTTATCAATCATACAACACATTGCCAGTAACAACGATTCAGGCAAGAGGGGTTTTTTGACTCACTTGTGTAAACAAAGTGAGTATGTTTTAACCCGGTGTTCGGTTGTCTGTGTGTGTGTGTGTGTGTGTGTGTGTGTGTGTGTCCGTGTGTCTGTGTGTCCGTGGTAAACTTTAACATTGACATTTTCTCTGCAAATACTTTGTCAGTTGACACCAAATTTGGCATAAAAATAGGAAAAATTCAGTTCTTTCCAGTCACCTTGTTTAAAACAATATTGCACCTCTGAGATGGACACAAATTATTTTTTAAAGAAGCCTAATTATATGCAAACTGCATTTACTGTTATATTTATATTTTTTTGTATTCTCTAAACTTGGCACTTTGACCTCTTATTCTGACACAACAACAAGAGCAGTCATTATTATCATTTTTTGTTCAAACAGGAACTTCTTTTGCTAAGCATGGAATTTTTATTTATTTTGCAAACGTTTAGGTGCAGATAGTAAAAAAGGGAAATTACTCTGTAATTAATGCTAGGGGACTTAATTTATCACAAGTGAGTCTTGAAGGCCTTGCCTCTCTTGTTGTGTGTACACTAATCAGTGACAGTCCGGAAAGGAAACGTGAGAATGGAGTCACACATGTGTGAACTTAAGGAAGATACTTCGTCGGATATTTGCTGGATGTTTTTTTAAGTTCTCTTGTACCACAGCTAAAAGCTACAAAGGCAAACACACACACACACACACACACACACACACACACACACACACACACACACACAGCGCGCGCGCGCGTATAAAACACTCATGCAATGCTGACACTCAGGATTGAAGTACGCCAGGAAGTATGTAGGGCATTGTCCACTCCATCAAGGAACTATGCATGAGGAGGGAGATTATTTTTACGTGATTTTTTTTTTCTTCTTCTTTTTTTTTTTAACATTTCACTGCCCTCGCCAGCCTCCCATACAACCGCCACTTTTTTTCTGTAAAGGGTCTGGACGGGTACGTGGATGTGGATGTACCCGCGTGCTTTTTTTACGCATATGCTTGCGTGCGTGCGTGCATAAGAGAGAGAGAGAGAGAGAGAGAGACACACACACAGATTCTGGTGTGTCTAAGTGTGTGTACGGGCGTGCGCTCATACGCAAACGCGTCTGCGTTCATGAGTGCGGGAACAGACGCACATTCAAAGTAAGAGGGAATGGAAGTGAGTCAGTAAACAAGTAACACACACACACACACACACACACACACACACACACACACACACACACACAGACACACAAGAGAGAGAAACAGACGCAAGAAACGTTCAGTAAACATACCCCCGGTCAAACAAAAGCAAGCACCACTGATGCACACGCAACAAAAAGCAGCAAACCATCGATCTCAACCCCACCCCCCCTCTCCCCTCTCCACTCGCCTTCAGCATCCCCCCTCCCTCCTCCTCCCCAACCCTCCCCCCGGCCCGGACTGGCACTTCAACGGCACTGCAGACACCACCACCTCCCTTCTCCACAGAGACATACATGCACAGGGAGCATCTAGCTAGGGTGAGAAGAGACAGAGACCGCTCTTCTCCCACCTCGAGGGATTTCCACCGCTTTCTCATTTCTCATACCCCCCCGTATCCCAGTATATGAAATATTAATTATTTTGCAGGATGATACCCATGGTTCTGGCAAGTATCAAAAGCCAGCCAGCCTCTGCGGTCGTCAAATTTGTGTGGAGCCTGAACCGTGCGTCTTTCTGTTGTTTTGAGGGGGGGGGGGGGGGGTCTGTTGATTTTGTGGTTTGAGACACAAGGTGTTTCATTAATTCTGGAAGAAAGACCACTGGTCAGTTAGCCCAGCCTGCCTGTCTCTCTTAGTCTCTGTCCCTGCTTCTCTTTCTCCATCCCTCTTGTTCTTTGCTCTCTCTTCCCACCGCCTCTCTCCCTAAGGCGAGGGGATACTGTACTGCTGAGCACGGAACGGCACAGCAAAATGTGTCACTGAGAACCCACACCCACAAACACATGTGTTTAGATATGAAAAAAGAAAAGTGGATGGGGGACGGGGGAGGGGAGGACGGGGGGGCGGGGGGGGGGGGGGGGGGGGGGGGGGGGGGGGGGGGCAAGGGGGCGGGTGTCTCTTGTCACAGAAATCAATTTCAATGCGGAGGGTGAGAGGATAAAGATATTTAGCTTCCTGGTTTGTTTGGTTGTTGTTGTTGTTGTTTTTTCTATTCTATTTCATTTTACTTTATTTTCAAGGACCATTGGCCTCCTTGTTGGCTTTTCACACAGCCCAATACAAATGAAGTCTGGCGGAACCAGGAAAAAAACTTTCTTCCCCCTTTTGATGTATGCAAAACGTGAGGGGGAGGAGGGAAGTTGGGGGACGGAGGGGGGGGGGGGGGGCACAACTTCTTTTAGAGAACACACAAAAGGCTATCAGCTCTCTTCAAGATAGCAGAAAAGACGCGACGATTCATGCTGTCTAGTCAATCCGAGCTGACACCAATAGAACGGGCGACCTGAGTTCTCAGAAACAAAACCCATTGAATGCCTGTCAACACTTTTTTTTTTCTTCTTTCTTTTTGCAAAACGCTGTCACAAGTCGTGGCCTCTATTTTCAACACAACGACAAACCAATTTCCATGCTGTAATAGCAAATTATATAATCATTATGGTGTTTTATATTGGTGTGTGTGCGTGCGTGCGTGCGCGTGTGTGCGTGTGTGTGTGTGTGTGTGTGTGTGTGTGTGTGTGTGTGTGTGTGTGTGTGTGAGAGAGAGAGAGAGAAAGACACAGAGAGAGAAACCTTTTTTCCGGTATCCTTGCGTGAAGAAGCGAATTCAAAGCGAAAATTTGCAACCCTCTCTGCACCTCCCTGCCCCCCTCCCCCGCCCACAACCCTCCCAAAACACTCTGAAGTCTAAAAAAAAAACCCGTTGTATTCTATATATATATACACACATATATACATAAAACGGACCCCTAAGACACAAAAGCCCATGAAGCCCAGTTGCATGACTACGGATCATTTGAGCCAGGTTGCCCTGAACAGATGGATTCCACAGAGAAAGCTGACGGGCTCACAGCTCTCAAGACGGGGAGGGGGGGTCCAATAAAAGCTGTGTTGGTTCACGTGCAGCCTGAGTTATAATTAAAAAAATAAATAAATAAATAAATAAATAAAATAATAAAACAGAGCCCTGCTGGCCCCATGGACAGAGACAGCCAAAGGTCTGTGTTGGCCACATGAACTGTTCACTGGTGTTACCCTGTCGCGGTCAGTTTCCATCAATCATGTATTATATCACACACACACACACACACACACACACACACATACATATATATATATATATACATATATATACAGACACAGACACACAGACATACACACACACACACACACACACACACACACACACACGGACACACACTCACACAAACACACACACACACACACACACACACACACAAAGACATCGGCGCGCGCCGCGAGCGCTCGTGAGCTTGTCAAACGTCGTCTTCTTTCAAGACAAAAATATTTTATTCACATTTGACATTACGACAGATGCTGAGATATTGAATAATAATAATCATAATAATAATAATAACGTGAAACATAATTTTAAATAAAACATGATGAAAACAACAACAACCTCAACAACGAAGCTCGGTAATGTTTGAAGAAAGGAAACATATTTCAAATGCTCTTGTGTGTGTGTGTGTGTGTGTGTGTGTGTGTGTGTGTCTGTGTGTGTGTCTGTGTGTGTCTGTGTCTGTGTGTGTCTGTCTGTCTCTGTGTGCGTACGTGTGTATGTGCGTGTGACCCAGACTCATTGAATTGTCACAAGAACCGTGAAGACTATCTATAATAGACACAATAGAGTTTCGAAGCAAACAATGGTACAACATTTCCTGTTTTCGACAGATGTACAAGATAACGGACATCCCTATTGTCTTTTCAAGCGAAGGCATCCATACATATAACTCTGCTATCTCAATTTGTTAACTATCATTTCAAACCGTTCTAATGAAAGTGCAGATGATCTTGCAAAACTTGGAGCTAAAAACAATTTAAATGCGATTGAACTTCCTCAACGTTTATCACCATCTGAAATGTGTAACATTGTTGAAAGAAATATGCTAAATTCCTATCTGTCTTTAGAAGTTAACACTTCTGCCTTATTAAATGCTAAAAGAACTGGCAAGGCTGTTAAGAGCATGGCATTTAGGTTATTGCTAAATGCCCCATACACAAAATATTGTGAAAATATTGAATGCATTAGCAAGGGACGTTTAACGGTAGAGCACGTTTTAACCCGCTGTTTAGCAATGAAACCTTTTTGCCTCCATAAATTACTGAACACGTGTTACCAGTTTCAAATGTTAATATTTTTTTTGAAAAAGTTATATATTTCAAACTGTTCTTTATTAAATTTAGCTAGTTATGTGTTAAATAGTCCAGTTGGTTGTTTATTGTAGGTCCCCACATGAACCTCTTTTCAAATAATAATCTACTGAAGTAGTGCATACAATATCAGATTATTGATTTTTGTTGTTGTTGTTGTTTGGTCCTAATCCCGCTTCCCCAGTCCCCCCTCTCACACACACGCTTCCAATATAATGTTGGTTTTTTTCTTTCTCCAATCACTGACACTCACCCTCTCCATTTTACATTTTGTACTCTATCTTTTCCACATTCTCTCTCTCTCTCTCTCTCTCTCTCTCTCTCTCTCTCTCTCTCTCTCTCTCTCTTCCTTTCTTAGTCCCCTCCCCATCGCCCCCCTTCCCCTCCACCTCAACCGCCCCCCCCCCACCTTTTCATTCGAACATACAGAAATGTTGATTTCTAATGAATAATGACAATCATCATCATTATGATAAAAAATGACAATAATCCCAATAATAACAATATCATTTATTTTCAGTCTAATATCATCATCTTAGATGAACAGACTATAAATAAATAATCGAAACGCGTCAGTCTGATGTTCCATGTTGCTGTTTATGTTTGGCTTAGCAGATGATTTGTTGACTCTTTTCTTTCTATGCCTTCATTACCAGTCCCAGTCTCTATCTTTATCTTTTTAAGCCATCAAAAGATGAAGCCCCCCCCCCCCCCCCCCCCATCTTCGATCACACCACAGACCATACAATTTTCTTTCAAGTACAACTCCAAAGTGAAAAAGATTTCAAATCAAAGAAAGAAAAGCCCCACCCCCCCATTGCTTGTGGTCATTATAACTGGGAAAAAAAAATTCAACATGTGACGATACAGAATTGGAATTTCTACACCCCAATGCATTGAGCTTACGCGACTTCGTGGAAATACGATACTCGGTAAAGTCCCACTCTAAGACATACTCTTTGTTATCTTCAACCGAGCCCTGTATTATATTACATAACCAAGGGAAAACTTTCCTGGCAGGGCGCTTCGAGGGGTGCACGGGTGGGTGGGGAGAGTGTGGGGGGGCTTAATCAGCTCTGACACCATGTAATGCCAATGCCAATGCCTGTCCTCACCCCAGGTAACATGTAACAACCCTTGCCTTGCACCCCGTACTTTCTACCCAATGAGATGTTGCCACGTCAGAACAGACCGCTGGAAAGTTCTGTGCTTGCATGACTCATGGAGGTGCGTCACATGATCTGTGCTCTAGAAGTTGATAAGACTCTCAGAAATTTCGAGCAACAAAGGCGATCGAGCGAGGTTGAACGTGCGAAACAGCAGGCTTCTTTCTTTCGATTTCTTGTTCTTGTGTGTGTGTGTGTGTGTGTGTGTGTGTGTGTGATTTCATTGACCACAGTCTGGTTGTAGCAATGGAGCCTATCAAGTGAAGAAATGGAGGGCAGCACATGTTTGCTGCATTTGTCTATGTCGATCGCACTGCCCTTGCTCGAATTTCGAGTAAAAGTTAGATGCGCATGCGCAAGATCCAAGATGGCCGTGGAACTCTCCAGCGGTCAATGAAATCAAGCGACATACTAAATAAGATCAGTGCACTAAAGTTACATCCCACATGCCGGTCGTCCCTGACGCCACTCTGTGTTGACGCGAGTCACTGTGTTGTGTGCCCTCGGCGTTTCTGTTCACCATCCCTCGTACCTGTGACCACGGTTGTTGTCCAACGTTTAACTCTCTCCATACGAACGGCGAAAGAGACGACGTTAACTGCGTTTCACCCCAATTACCATCATCAAAATATTGCAAGGGGAAGGCTCTTATACTGAAGAGGTGAATGTTGACAAAGAATACCACAATTCTGACGACGGAAGCTAAAGGTTGGGTTATTCAGACACCCACTGGACATCCGAGGGGTCTGTGTAGAGAAGAGAGGACTGGTCGTACTGAGTGAGTTAATCTTTCAAATAAACAGCTTTTCCAAGTAATAATTTCCAGCTGGCCGTCTTCAGCACTGAACCAAGGCCGGGGGAAAAAATGTATATATGTATGCATATATAACTCCATACTTAACCCAGCATGCACGCGCAATCGGGATCCGAGCCCCGGACCTCACAGGCGTGCAGGGACGAAAGTCCCACGCTCCCACCATTCCGACCACAATGTAATAATAATGTAATTCGCTCCCCTCCCCTTCCCCGCACACACACACACACACACACACTCCACACTCACCCACCCCAAAAAATCAGCCACTGCTTAAAAAGTTGAACTTTCAAAAAACTTTAAATCGTAGTCCCCTTCGCCCCCTCCACTCCACCAACCCCCCTCGCCCGCCCTCCCTCGTTCCCCCTCCCTCCCCCAAAACACGGCACTTAAAAAAAAACGGAGTAAAAGTCAACAGGAAAGATTCGAGCGAACACCAATGTTGTCCTAAGGAAAAGACTCAAAGAAAAGTTGACAGTGAATGACTCAGTCGAGTCACTGCACAGTTGAGGAGCTGGAAAACACACACACACACACACACACACACACACACACACACACACACACACACACACACACACACACACACACTCACAAACACACAACAACAAAAACAACTGCCTCAAGGTTTCAATCAAGGAAGAATGCGTGGGAAAAATAAGTTGTTATAGGGAAATAACATCATTGTACTATTCATGGCGGGTCATCGAGGACGCGGCCTAATGATATTGCTTTTTATGAAAATCTTTTTTTTTTCGAATTCTCTCTCTCTCTCTCTCAGAAGAAGGGTTACAGTACTATTGATCATATGTTCACTTTAATGGCAGCTGTTCAAAAGCAGTTTGCACATAATCGAGAATTATACGTCGCTTTTATAGACTTCGAAAAAGCCTTTGATTCAGTAGCAAGAAAACTTTTATGGCCGATTCTTACAAAAAATGGAATAAAAGGTAAACTTTATTGCTGTATTAAAAGTATGTACGAGGATGTTAAAGCTAAAATAAGATGTGGTGCTAAATTTAGTGAGTATATCAGATGTACACAGGGGGTTAAACAGGGTGATGTTTGTAGTCCTGTTTTATTTTCTTTGTTTATCAATGAATTAGCCCTAGAAATTATAGAAAATGGTAGACATGGTGTTACTTTCGATTTGATAGAGTTATTCATATTGTTGTTTGCAGATGATATTGTTTTATTGTCTGAAACTGTAGTTGGTTTACAAAACCAGTTAAACAATTTACACAAAGCAGCAAACAGGTTGGAGCTTAAAGTACATATGGATAAAACAAATGTAGTGGTTTTCAGAAAGGGTGGGTATTTAGCTGCATATGAACGATGGTATTTGGGGAATCTTCAAATTTCTGTCATAAATACTTATCAGTATCTTGGTTTATTCTTTTCCACAAAACTTAGTTTTACGTTTGCTTGTCGAAACCTTGTTAGTAAAGGGAAACGAGCGGTCGTGAGCATATTACAATTATTATATAAGTTTGAAAGTAATTCTGTTAGATTGTTTTTTAAATTGTTTGATGTTCAAGCCCAGCCTATAGTACAGTACGGTGCTGAGATTTGGGGGTTGGATAAGGGGTACGAGATAGAAAAACTACATTTGTTTGCTATGAAGAGGTTTTTGCAGGTGGACAGAATAACGCCAAATGACTTAGTTTACGGTGAGCTTGGTAGGTATCCGATTTATATTAATTCATATGTAAAATGTATTAGGTATTGGTTAAAACTGGTTCAAATGAATGAATGCAGATTGCCTGCTCAAGCTTATAAAGTGCTATTTGATTTGGATGCCAGGGGAAGGGTAACATGGGTGACTAGCATTCGAAAATGTTTATGTAGTAATGGTTTTGCATTTGTATGGCTTAATCAAGGGGTTGGATGTGTTCATGATTTTCTTGTTTGCTTTAAACAGCGTATGGTTGACTGTAGATGGCAGGGGTGGAACGACCATGTACAAAATAGTGAGAGATTTTCTTTGTTCAGATTGTTTAAAAGGAATCATTTCACAGAACCATATTTAGCAAAAAATATTAACCGAGTCATCAGATGTGCTTTAACAAGGTTTCGTTTTGGTGTATCTGATATCAACGTACATAGTAAAAGACACAAGCCCAGCACTGTAAAAGATATGGTATGTCCGTTATGTAGATCTGCAAAAGAAGATGAAGTCCATTTCGTATTATGTTGTCCTGTATTAGATGATTTGAGACAAATATATATTCCGTTGAGATATTATAACAGACCAAGTAAGTTTCGGTTAGTATTACTTCTGTCTTCTACAAATGATAACGTTTTTTCGAATCTTGCCATATTTATCTATAAGTCATTAAAACGACGGAGTTTCATGATTGGTTAAAGAGAACAGAGCTCTGAGCATACACGTTGTAAGATTATATTCATATGCAAATCTATTCTTACAAAATATGTAATCACCCCTTCAAATGGGGCCATGGCCTTATTGAATAAACTTTCGTTTCGTTTCTCTCTCTCTCTCTCTCTCTCTCTCTCTTTACACACACACACACTACACACACACACACACACACACACACACACAAACATACATACATACATGCATACATACACAAACACAGACACAACAGTCACACCACACAGACAAACACACACAGAGACACATACATACACAAACACAACAATCACAGACACAGACACACGCAGACACAGACAGACAGACAGACAGACAGACACACACACACACACACACACACACACACACACACACACCTGCCTCATCCCCCACACACAAAATGCAACGTAGGTACAAATTCGCTGCCATAGAAGAGGACAGCCGAGAAAGACAAGAACAACAAGAGAAGCAAGGCCTTCAAGACTCACTTGTGATAAATTAAGTCCCCTAGCATTAATTACAGAGTAATTTCCCGTTTTTACTATCTGCACCAAAACGTTTGAAAAATAAATAAAAATTCCATGCTTAGCAAAAGAACTTCCTGTTTGAATAAAAAATGATAATAATGACTCCTCTTGTGTCAGAATATGAGGTCAAAGTGCCAAGTTTAGAGAATACACAAAATATAAATATAACAGTAAATGCAGTTTGCATATAATTTGGCTTCTTTTTAAAAAAAAATTTTTGTGCCCATCCCAGAGGTGCAATATTGTTTTAAACAAGATGACTGGAAAGAACTGAATTTTTCCTATTTTTATGCCTAATTTGGTGTCGAATGACAAAGTATTTGCAGAGAAAATGTCAATGTTAAAGTTTACCACGGACACACACAGACACACAGACACAGACACACACAGAGACAAACGAATACCGGGTTAAAACATAGACTCACTTTGTTTACACAAGTGAGTCAAAAACATTCACAATGTCTTCATCATTCAACGTCCGTCCTTCCATTGTTTTTCTGTTGTTGTTGTTGTTTGGGTTTTTTTCCATCCGTTTACGAACTGCGCCGTTTTTCTCTGTATCCTTCGAACATAAATAGACACTCTGATCTGACGTTCTTCACTGCAAAATAAGTCCACCATTCACGGCTGTCCAATATGTTGAGCAAGTGCTCTCTCTCTCTCTCTCTCTCTCTCTCTCTCTCTCTCTCTCTCTCTCTCATTTACTCATTTCTTGGGATCTTCTTCTTACCTTTTCTTTAGACATTTTCCCCTTTCGAGGGCTGGAGAAAGCAATTGTTTGCTTACTCTAATATCATCAGAAATAAAATTCATTCATTCATTTATTCCTTCCTTCATCCATTTGCGCTCTCTCTCTCTCTCTCTCTTTCTATCTCTCATTACTATATTCATATACATTATTGTCACGAATGCAGGTATCATGATTATGTACTTGTAAATGCTTACTGTGCAAGTGAGTGTATTTGAATGTCATGTACGTATTTCTATAACCTTTTGTTATCTTGTGAACATTTTCATTTCATTTCTCTTTGCCCTTAGGGTTGTATGTAAACAAAAAAAATAAAATGAAATAAAAAGCATATACATGCTTATTCCACTCCCCTCATTAAAAAAGATTCGTTCGTTCGTTCGTTCTCTCTCTGTCTCTGTCTCTCTCTATCTATCTATCTATCTATCTATCTCCCCTTCCCTGACTCAGAAACGCACGCGCGTGCATGCATAGGGAAGAAGCAAAAGCAAGAGTGACACACAGACAGACCGAAGGTTCAGAAAAAAAAAACACAAAAAAACCTCAGGTGTCCACGACGTCGACAGAATAACCAACAGCACAATAAGTCTACTCGCCTCTGTCACTTGCATGAACTCTACTCGGTCTGTCCGTCTGTCTCCATCATTTTTCTGTTTTATTCCACTTAACTCTCAACCCCTCCACTCCTTACCCCCCCCCCCCCACCCCCAACATCCTTCCCACCCCACCCCCACCCCACCCCCACCCTGTCCCAGCGGTGCCCCTGAAACTCCCGATCAAAGGTCAGCCCGGTGACAGACTCAGATTCATGAGACTGCGACGGTACCACGTGTCACACTGCATCCTCCTATCGTGACCCCGTGATATTTCACCCCACTGCTTTCGACGGAAGAGAGAGAGAGAGAGAGGGAGAGAGAGAAAGCACTGTGTGTGTGTGTGTGTGTGTGTGTGTGTGTGTGTGTCTGTGTCTGTGTGTGTCTGTGTTGTGTCTGTGTCTGTCTGTGTGTGTCTGTGTGTGTCTGTGTCTGTGTGTGTCTGTGTGTGTCTGTGTGTGTCTGTGTCTGTCTGTGTCTGTGTGTGTGTCTGTGTCTGAGTGTCTCTGTCTGTGTGTCCTGTTTCACTGTATGTCTGCGTGTGTCTGAGAGAGAGAGTGATTGAGTGCGATGGCGTGTGTAATGTCCGTGCCAGCGTGTGTGCGTGCATGCGTGCGTGCTGTGTGCGTGCGTGTATGTGTGTGTGTGTGTTTGAGAGAGAGAGAGAGAGAGAGAGAGAGAGAGAACTTTAAAAAAAAGAAAAAAAAGAAACAACTGGGTTTGCATGAAAAAGTAAAACATCAAAAACACGTTTTAAATTTCAATCATGAAAACACGTTTCAAATTTCAATCAGAAAATGTGAAGGCGTCAAAAGGCAAATTACTCGCAAATGAAATGCAGACAAATGAATAAGAAATGTTATTTTATAAAAGAGAGACGCAGAAAGACAGATAGAGAGAAAGAGAGACAGAGACAGAGAGAGAGACAGAGACGGAGACACACAGAGAGAGAGAGAGTCAGACAGACAGACAGACGGAGACAGTGGCAGAGACATAGAAACAGAGACAGACATATGGACAGACACAGACAGAGAGAGAGACAGACAGACAAAGAACAGCGTATTGTTTACTGATGACCTCCCTCTCCCTCTCTCTCTCTCTCTCCCTCCCTCTCTCTCTCATATTTCTGATCGTTTGACATTAAGCTGGGGGAAGTGTTCTGTGGATGTGTTTCAAACCATGCTGCTAATGACTGAAGTCTGTCGTCACTATCACGGTGAACATCATCAACATCATTATAACTGTAGTAGTAGTAGTAGTAGCAGTAGCAGTAAGCAGTAGTAAGCAGTAGTATAGCAGCAACAGCAGCAGCAGCAGTAGTCTCATCATGACTATCACCAACGCACTCGCAGACAACAAAAAAAGAGGGGGGTGGGAGGGAAGGGGGCAAAATCAGGTGAAAGGTGGCGCGATACTTTTGCAACACGTTCTTCCCAGGGACAGCAGCCAAAATTTCACTCAGAAAAAAAATCTGCTGTGACAAAAATACAGTACAATACAAAACGATACAACAAAATGCAATAAAATACAATCGTCGTGATCAAAAGTAACAGTAGTAGCAGATGTGGTGGTGGTGGTAGTAGTAGTAGTAGTAGTAGTAATTTTTGATAATTACTGTTGATTTTAGCCCATCGAACGCAATTTCAAAATGATGTTTGTGCAGAAGCATCATCGGATTAGTCTGATGCTAAGGACCTAACCTGTATGGCTGAAACCAAGAAGACCGTATATGGACAAATCGTAGAAAGTGCGGAGACGAGACAAGAAAAGCAGCATAAGCTGCTGCAGATGTGCTTCATCAGTCAACCGTGTCGTTCGTCAATGTAACCAACCAATCACCTCCTTCACAGCCATACCGACAGCTACAACAAGGTAGTACTTGTAACTACCGACAGGAAAGGGGGTGTCAATTCTTTGAGAAATGTCTTGCATATCGCAGTAAGTAAATTTCTTGCAGACGTCCATGTTACCCGACAGAATGATGTGTGTTTTTTTTTTTTAATAAAAAAACAAACAAACAAACAAAAAACAAAACAAAAAACACTCAATTTCTCAGCAAGCATTATCATTCTGACAACAACAACGACAAACACACACACACACACACACACACACACACACACACACACATACACACACACACACACACACACACACACAGAGAGAAAGAGAGTCTCTGTAGAAGCACATTACCTGATTACTTGTAATACAAAACCGACTAAAGACGAACAACAAACAGTTCCCCACGCTTCTACTGTTAGGCAGATGACGCTGGCTCCTATCTCCATTCATCTTCAGGTTTTGTCTTTTTTCTCTCTGTGTGTGTGTGTGTGTGTGTGTGTTTAACATGAGCTTTTCTTTACTCCCCCCTTTAAAAAGTGCATGTGACACATTCTATGCCTGTTCCCAGGACATACCTTCCACTGGCAGCTTTGCGAAATCGTTGGACTGTGAATTGTTCCCAGGCTGTGGGGACGGGAAGGGGAGGGGGGGGGGGTTCGTATACATGTACAGTGCGGAACTGTAATCGTCTTTCTCTGTCAGGTATCCTCAGGGGCGGCATTCTTCACAGCCAGAACCTCGCCTTCCCACGGGATGCCAGTAAGAGTGGAACCTAGTGATGGTACTCTCGCAGAGTTGAGTTTGACGACCTGGTGGCAGGTCAAGTTTTAACTGTTCACAGAGCTTGGGTCTTGGCTAAAAAAAAAAAAAAAAAAAGTGGAGGTTGCGTTGTTCGAGTGGGTGAGTCCTGCTGGGGCACTCTCTTTCACAGAGGATTTTAAGTAGTCCTTGACCCCTTCCTACTTACCGTCACGGAGGTACGGCCAACTCCCATTCCCTCCTCTGCCCACTAGCCTCCCCCCCCCCCCCTCCTCCTTCAACCCCATCCCCTCCCTCTCCATATATACCCATGACTGTCGTTTCGTTATAATGAGGACGGTGAAGCATGTCGGCTGTTGGTCCCACCACTTTAAAGCAGAATGTGTTAAATCTTTACGGTGTATGCCTATAGGTGCAAATCACATTCCTGGCTGTGTTCTCCAATGGGTGTAGAAAGCGCGGTGTAGCAGAGTACATACGAATTAGTCCACGTGCACCGACAGCCTTCTTGTAAGGGAGGAAGGGGCTGAAAAGGGGGCGGGAGGGAGGAGGGTACGGAGGAGGAGGAGCAGGAGGAGGAGAATGGTTGGAGGGGGGTGGTGGGGGCTGTTAAACTCCACGAAGAAGACAGGACATCCGGGTTGAGGTAGAGGGCGGGGGTAAGGGGGTGCAGAGAAGGAAGCAGAGCCGTTTTGGACTTTCCCAACTCGCAAACAGAACTTGGTGTACGTTCGTCAGTTCTGGCGACAGTGATCGTAACGTCAGACGGAAACCAGGGCAAACCTCCAACAGTGATCGAGTTGTGAAATCATAACGAAACGTTGTAGTTATAATGAAACGTGGTAGTTGTTGATATAACTTTGTGCACTTTTATGACTTTTATGGGATTTTTATGTTCGTGTGGTAGCAGTTAATGTGATGATACAGTTAAATAATAATAATAATAATAATAATGGATACTTATATAGCACACTATCCAGAAACCTGCTCTAGGTGCTTTACAAAAACGCTTTTGTTAACATAAAACATCATATCTATGTTACATACACACACCAAAATGTGACTACACACACACACACACACACACACACACACACATACACACACACGCGCGCGCGCACGCTGCATACATACATTTTAACATACATGTGTATCTAACAGCTACCCTAACACATACGCACACTTAGGCAGGCACAAACTTACGTAAACAGGCAAACGAAAGAATGTCTGCATTCAGTGATGGGAATTAAGATCTTGTGCACAACAAATCTGGTTTAAAAAAAACCCATTATGTTGTAAAATAAACAAATGAATAAATAACACTAAATAACAACAAAACAACAATCATCATCATCAAGACTCAAACTAGCAATCGAAAACACATACCAGTCCGCACAGTACACTAAGCAGCTGAATACAACACTCACTTTTCCAAAACAGCCCTCTTATCCCCTGAGCCAATATGGCCATACCGTTGTAATAACAAAACAAAAAAAGAAGAAAAAAAAAAGAAAAGAAAAAAAAATTGCAAGGGGAAAAAAAAGAAGAAGAAAAGAAAAAGGGGGAGTTTGTATTATACTCCATGTTTGGTCATACATATACTGGTAGCTTTTAGAGGCGTTTGATTGGTCAAGAGCGGACCGGGCAAGACGGTTTGTCTTTTTACTGTTAGCCGCGCAAAATTTGGCCAAGCAGAGCAAACCAATAGGCCTAGTTTGCATCACTTTGATATGGTACAGCAGTATATGACACCAAATTAGTGTTGACTGACCGCACCTCCAGTCTGCACAGAGGGAGGAACAGGGCAACTTTTCAGGGAAGTGGGAAAGGGGCGGAGGTAGAGGGATAGGGTGTGGGGGGATTGGGTGTGGGATCACAGTGGTCACAGTGAGCATGGAGTCCACTGAGAGAGGGAGAGGGAGAGAGATAGTGAGAGAGAGAGAGAGGGGGGGAATAGAGAGGGAGAGAGAGAGGGGGAGAGAGAGCGGGAGAGAGAGAGTGGGGGAAGAGAGAGGGGGAGGGAGAGAAAGGGGGAGGGAGAGAGATGGAGAGAGAGAGAGGGAGGGAGAGACAGAGACAGGGGGAGAGAGAGAGAGAGGGGGAGGGAGGGAGAGCGAGAGAGAGAGAGAGAGAGAGGGGGGGATAGAGAGGGGGAGAGAGGGAGGGAGAGAGGGGGGAGGGAGGGAGAGAGAGAGAGAAGAGGGGGCGTTGATGGGAGGGGAGAGAGAATTCTGATGACAAATTATACACAGAGAGAGAGAGAAAGAGAGAGAGATCAATAATACTGCTATCGCCTTAGGGGGAAGCAGCGACTCCGGCAACGACACACGCCCTAGCAGTCAACAGCACACACACACACACACACACACACACACACACACACACACACACACCTCCAATCCCCAGCCCCCTCACCCTGACAAGCCGCTGTTGTTTGCTCATCTCTTTTGCTAGTCATAAAACCAGGAAGATCGTGCCCCTCGTGACTGGGGAGGGACACTCCCCCGACCCCTGTATGCTCTCTTGTGTCCATACTAACAACTACTGACGTATCACTTGTCCATCGTCTGTCCAGTCTGTCCAACACTGGACTTGACAGGACTGCCCAACATCCCCCTGTCATAACGCTTGTCGAGCTGTTACATAACCCAGCGAAGATCTATGGTCTCTTTGTTTCCTGAAGCTGCTGGCATGGTCACGAAGGACTGCTGGACACTTCCGTTTCTAAAAGAAATACTAAACAGGCGTTGGCGTTGACTACTTGTCTTGGGAAATGGTAGACGGTCTTGCATAGGGAGGCAGCTGAGCCTCAAAGGAACGCGGCTAATGTCTTAATGAAAACTCGGGAAATGCCATAAGGAAAACGTGGGAAATGCCATAAGGAGAACGGGAAATGTCTTAAGGAGAACGCGGGAAACGTCTTAAGAAGAACGGGAAATATCTTAAGGGAGAACGCGGAAAATGTCTAATGTCTAAAGGAGAACCGGAAATGTCTTAAGGAGAACGCGGGAAATGTCTTAATGGGAACAGGAAATGCCATAAAGAGAACGTGGGAAAAGCCATAAGGAGAACGGGAAATGTCTTAAGGAGAACGCGGGAAATGTCTCAAGGAGAACGCGGGAAACGTCTTAAGGAGAACGGGAAATGTCGTAAGGGAGAACCTGGAAATGTTATAAGGGAGAGCGCGGGAAATATCTCAAGGAGAAATCGGGAAATGTCTTAAGGAGAACGCGGGAAATGTTTCAAGGAGAAATCGGGAAATGTCTTAAGGAGAACGCGGGAAATGTCTCAAGGAGAAATCGGGAAATGTCTTAAGGAGAACGCAGGAAATGTTATAAGGGAGAAACGGGAAATATCATAAGGGAGAACGGGAAATGTCATACTGAGAACGGATAATTCTAAAATGCTACCATAGAATGTAGAGAAGGAAAAGAAAGAAAAGAAAAAAAAAAGGGGGGGAAGGGGGGAAAGGGGGGGGGGAGGAGGAGTAGGGTGCAGAATCCAAAGGTACAAAATCCTGAATTAACATGGACGATATTGATGCGTAAAAACTGTCTATATTATTTTCATGTAAATCTAGAAAATAATTTGAAGCAAAAATCTGCCTATATTATGAGCTTGCATGTAAATCTAGAAACCTATGAGTGTAAAATGGATTCGAGGCTGTTGGTTTTTTTTTTTTTTTAACATCCCCAAGTTTATTTATCTGTTTTAGAACACTGGATTGATACTCATTTTGTCAAATTTGCATCTAACCATAACTTTATGATTTTGATTTTTAATTAAGAAGAACATTGCAGTACAGACGGTTTGAAAAGTGGGGATTTTTCTTCGTTTTTTTTTGTTTGTTTGTTTGTTTGTTTTTTGTTGTTGTTTTTTTTGTTTTGTTTTGTTTTTCCATATAAGCGTGCTTCGTTTAAATTTCGACCCGAAATTGTAAACATAACGAATGAATAAATGACTAGATAAATGAATAAATAAAGCCAATGCAAATGAAACCAACTTTTAACACGCAGTACACGCCAAAGGAAAATGCCCGCAGAGGATAAAATACGGACTTCTACTATTGCTAGGTGTTGGTGTACAGGTGGTACCTGCTACTTCCAATGTCCTTCCAGACAGATGTAACCACCTCGGCAGGTAAAAGCTCTGAACCTCTTCCCTTCATCCAACCCAGTCATCCGGTCCAGTGTGGTGGAGCGGTGGTGGCCCGGTGGTAACACGTCCGCCTCGGAATCGAGAGAATCTGACCGCACGAGGATCGAACCCCATACTCGTCGCCAGCACCCCCCGCCTAAAGGCAGCTATAGCTAGTTGTCAGTTGGCTCTGTCTAGGTCGGCAGCCTGTTATGTGTGTCTGTTACTGACTGAGTGAAGCGCTTTGTGGCGGTCTGGGACCGAAGATAGGCGCTACTGAAGTATCGATAATAAAGATTAAAAAGCGCATGAGTGTATCTCTCTCTCTCTCTCTCTCTCTCTCTCTCGTGTCATTCTCTCTCCCGCCCCCCCCTCTCTCTCTCTCTATCGTGTCATTCCCTCTCTCTCTCTCTCGTCTCTCTCTCTCGTGTCATTCCCTCTCTCTCTCTCTCTCTTGTCATTCCCCCTCTCTCTCTCTCTCGGTCTCTCTATCTTGTGTCATTCTCTCTCTCTCTCTCTCTCTCGGTCTCTCTATCTCTATCTTGTGTCATTCTCTCTCTCTCTCTCTCTCTCTCTCTCTCTCTCTCTCTGTCTCTCTATCTTGTGTCATTCCCTCTGTCTGTCCGTCTGTCTGTCTCTGTCTCTCTCTCCCCATGACAGTGTGTGAGGTGTCGCTCTTTATCGTGATGTTAATGGTGCCTCTCACTCTCTGGTAATGTCTGCGACATCTCTCTCTCTCTCTCACTCTCACTCCCCCACCCCCCTCCTGCAGACCCCTCCCTCTACGTAACACACACACACACACACACACACACACACACACACACACTGATACACCCTCTCTCCCTCCCCCACCCTACCCTCTCTCTCTCTCTCTCTGTCTCTCTGAAATCACCGATGGCCAGACAAGCACTAGACTGTCTCCTGAGCTGTGACAGTTTCCTTCCTGTCCAAGGTCCTCTCTCTCTCTCTCGTCATTATTATTGTCGTCCTTCTCCTCGTGCCCACCATGCACACTGGGGGGAGGTGGGGGGGAGCTGGTGGGGGTGGGGAGGGGGGCTAAGGGGCGTGACCTGCCCTTGACCCTCCTCATTATCCACCCCCTACCCACCCCCACCCCCACTCTCTTCTTCCCCCTCCACCTCCCTGCTGCCAGAGAGGTGACCCAGTCATCGCTGAGTCATGTCTTCTCTGCTTGCCTGCCTGCTTCTTCTTGGTGGAGGGAGAGAGGGGGAGGGGAAGGGGGGGGGGAGAGCTGAAGGGAAGCAAGAGAGACGCACTGACAAACAAACACGCGCGCATACACACGTGCATACGCGCGCACGCACGAACCTTCCACCCTCCCTCGCCCCCCCCCCCCCCCCCCCACTTCACACGCACACATGCACAGGGAGAAAAAAGAGAAAGAGTGACAGACAGACAGAAGGACAGATAGAGAGAGAGAGAGAGAGAGAGAAATGGGCAGGGGTTGAGCAGAGGATTCAGAAAGAAAAGTCTGAATGCACGAGAGAGAGAAAAAAAAAGAAAACAATAAACGCGTCCCATTCAAACGGCCCATACAAGCAAGGCATGGCAGTGGTGTACAAGTAAACTGGGCAGAGACTGTTTGAAATAACAACAATTATAATGATAACAACTAGGACGACGACGACGACGACAACACAATAAACTGATTCCCTCTGTGAGCGCAGCTTGACATCAAGAGAAACGGCCGTGAGGCTGTTCAAGTTCACTGTATTCTCACAGTGAATCACATTCAGGCATACAGCGCTGAACTTGCATTGTGATGTATCGTGGTTTGGTGCGTTGTGGTGTGTTGTGTTGTGTTGGGCTGTGGTAAACTGTGATGTCTGTGCTAATTCTGATTCTGTGCTGTGTTGTATCGTTTTGTATTGTATTGTACTGTATTGTATTGCATTGGTGTTGTTGTTTTTTTGTTTGCTTGTTGTTGTTTTTTTCCTTACATCAGACGGCTGCAAGCAAATTCTTATTGCTTCCTCAGGAAAGCCCGTCGCCACAGTGCAACATTACAATGCCATTTTTGTCCGGATTTTTGTCTGATTATCTGTTGTTGTTGCGGTGTTTCTTGTTTTGTTGTTTTCTGATATAATACCACTTGCCGTTTTCTGAGATAAAACATTTCCTGAATAAACAGATCAGACATTACACACACATCCGCTCGGCCACTCGAATAGTTAGTCATGAGCACTTCAACAGAACACCATCTGTCACATGTGATACAAGCACAGGAACTGAGCACGTCCCTGTCTAACACACCATCTCTCTAAGGTCCCAACAGCAAAACAGTGAAAGTTGCAGTTTCAGCGACTTCGCCGCAGCATTTGACAACCAATATGAAAGCGCTCGTTCAACAACGGAAAGCACTGTAGAGATGTTTACCACAGGACCAGAAGTGGTACCACACGTGGTCTAGCACCGGAACTCCACTCTTCAACATTGAACAATCATCAAGTGTTCGTGCTGAGGCCTGTGTGACACGCACGGCATTCGGCAGGGTCCAGTTTCGTCCATTTGTTTGTTTATTGTTGTGTTTGGCTCTAGTCGGCTATTCTGCTCGTGTTGCAGTGGAACAGCACGTTAACACGAACTGAAACATGTTTCGTTTGTGTTCATACCATCTCTCTCTCTCTCTCTCTCTTGATCATCTCTTGCCCATCTCTCTAAAAATTCATTTCTCGCTCTGCATTTTGAGTTTTGGTACTGATGAATAATCACTCTCTTCCTTCCTTTCGTTCGCTTGCTCGCTCGTTCGTTCGTTCGCACATCCCAGTTTTCCAAGTTAGCTGAGTTGGTCAGTTCTAATGTCCAAAGCCATGCGGCAGTCTGGACGGGTTATGATGAACGGTTAATATCATGCTTTCAACAGTGGGATAATTGTAATATAGCTCTGATGTGGGTACGATATCGGCACCCTCTGTGAAGATCGCTGCGAGTAATGGTGCACTGACTGTGAATCAACAAATGACAAACGCTCGTTATCTGTGCCACAACATGTGTGTACGGTCTTTTTCAACATTTCCACAGAAGCGAGAAAAAAAGAAAAAAAAATCATGCAAGTTTACGGCCGGAAACTTTTTTTTTTCTTTTCTTTCCAGCTGTTGGTATTTGATATGATTTTCTTTATGCATTTTCTATGACACTAGCATATTTGATATAATATTCATAGCGGATGTTTCCAAATGGCGCATACATATTTGATATGATTTTATTTGTGGCTGTTTGTATATGACCCTAGCATAAGCACAGACTTTGCCGTGGACATTGAGTAGTATAGCACAACCATTAAGCAGCGTGCAGGATGTGAAAATACGTTGACTCGCATGACTGATTCAGAGCAATGAAATCCACGGTAGTCGAGAGAGACCGATGCAAGAGCAAGAGCACGTGCGATGTTGATCATTAATGCATGCGATGATTGGCCGATGAAGCTGTTCGGCTCATAGTTCGACCTTGACCTCAGAGAAGTGCATTTCGCGACTGGCCGAACTTTTCAAGGTTTCAACCCTCACTGCATGATAAAATCGCCAAAGACGTGGAACAAGCTCCCTGATAACCTCCGTCATTCTGATTCCCTCGCATCTTTTCAATCTCGTCTCAAAACTCACCTTTTCCCTCAGCAATAAGTTCAATTGTGGCAGGTCCACTTCCTTTGCGTTAGCTGTGCTTCACTATGTGTGTAAATAACTACATGCATGTATATGAATGTGTATTGTGTGTGCGTGTGCGTGTGTTTATGTACGTTTGTGCCTGCCTATGTGTGCGTATGTGTTAGGGTAGCTGTTAGATACACATGTATGTTAAAATGTATGTATGCAGCGCGCGCGCGCGCGCGTGTGTGTGTGTGTGTAGTCACATTTTGGTGTGTGAATGTAACATAGATATGATGTTTTATGTTAACAAAAGCGTTTTTGTAAAGCACCTAGAGCAGATTTCTGGATAGTGTGCTATATAAGTATCCATTATTATCATTATTATTATTATTATAAAATGACGTCAGAATGTACACCTCCAGGCGAGGATCCGCAGTAGCGCAGCGGGTTATCGTGTGTGTGTTGGAATCCTCACGACTCGGAACTTCGATTGAAGCCTGCCTACTGTAGAGGAATTGAGCGGTAAAGTCCTATTTTAGCATCCTAAATCATTGCACCTATTGGTTCCATTTTCATGGTCTGTGGGACCAAAAACGAGGGAGGGGGGGGGGGTTAGCCAAGATGGTGGCACGTTAGTTTACTGACTGAATCCGCATCAAAACTGGAGTAAAATAGCGTACAAAATAACAGCTACTGATGGTAATATCGTTTTATAATTGCACAAAAGTTGCCGGTAAAAATGGATGCAGTAATTTAGGATGTTAAACTCTCTCCATAGGAACGGCGAAAGAGACGACGTTAACAGCGTTTCACCCCAATGACCATCATCAAAATATTGCAAGCGGAAGGCTCTTATACTGAAGAGGTGAATGTTGACAAAGAATACCACAATTCTGACGACGGAAGCTAAAGGCTGGGTCGTTCAGACACCCACTGGACATCCGAGGGGTCTGTGTAGAGGAGAAGAGAGGACTGGCCGTACTGAGTTAACTGAGCTCAACGAAAGGTCAGCCTGTGTGGGACTTTTCACGGAAGCACGCACACAAAACCTCGCCTTTTGTGGTCCTCATCTGACCGTTTGCCATTGTTACATGAGATCATCAAGGCGATTAGGTACACCCTGTCCTCATGCACTGACAACAACAATTTCGTTCTTTTCGCATCAAGTCGCTTTAAATTCATATTTGATCAGAACACAAAACATGCAACACACACACACACACACACACACACACACATATATATATATATATATATAGAGAGAGAGAGAGATTGATTGATTGATTGATTGATATGCATACTTATATAGCGCATTATCCTCGGTCGGAGACCAAGCTCTCAGCGCTTTACAAACACGGGGTCATTTACACAACAGGCTGCCTACCTGGGTAGAGCCGACTGACGGCTGCCATTGGGCGCTCATCATTCGTTTCTTGTGTCATTCAATCATATTTCATGTACGTACACAACACGGTTTCAATAAAAAAAAAAAATAATAATAATAATAATAACGAAAAACATCACTTTTCAATAATCATAGTATACAAACACTGAACAATTTCCGTACAGGCTTTTCCACTTAGCCACAACAACGGGCTTAAACAATATAACACAAGTTGATACAACACATTACAACATAATGCAACACAATACAATGCAATACAAATGCAACGCAACACGACACAACGCAACACAAAACAACACAACACAATGCGGTCTGATGAACACAACAGCACGAGACTATTTCATCTGGGCTCTTCATCCATTTCATTACCACCACACAACGTTAAATAAAATGATCATCACAACAATGAAACAGAAAACGCGACACGACAAAATAGCACAATAAACAAAATAATAACACACACACATACACGAGTCACACACACACAGTGACACACCCACACACACACAGAGTCACACACACACACAGTCACACACACACACGCACACACACACACACACACACACACACACACACACACACACACACACACACACACAGTGACACACACAGTGACACACACACACACAGTGACACACACACACACAGAGTGACACACACACACACACACACACACACACACTTTCCCCAAAACGACACACAACAACAAAATCTCAACGACAAGTATGAGTGTGTTCAGCCACCACCATTCTCCCAATTCTTCCTCCCCCTCACCCTCCCCTCCGTCCACACCCCCCGAGAACCAACGTCAGCTTCCCACCCCCCCCCTTTCCTCCACCCTCCCCCAAATCCCCCACCTCCACACCCTAGTCAGCCTTGGACGGACAGCTCTCTCCAACAAAGGCCTTGAAAGGTAGCAGCGCACGCGGTTTCTTTTTGTGTCGCGAACGTGCGGTGCACGTGCTGCTCTTGGGGTCGATCAGCCCGTGCGTCGGTGGTTGTCACTCAATGCTGGGGTCCGCTGCCTGGCGCGCTACTGTGTCTGCTGAGCTGAGGTGTTCGGGTTCGTCGTTGTCAGCGCTCCCTCTGTGTGTGTGTGTGTGTGTGTGTGTGTGTGTGTGTGTGTGTATGTTTGTGTGTGTACGCGTGCGCGCGATAGCTGTGTCAAATTTTCGCTTTATCGTTCACAAAAAAAAAAATAATGTGGGAATACGGCCAGTTGATGACAAATAGGACACAGACACGTCAACAAAACCAATTCTTAACATTGTCTGGTTAACCCATCCACATCTCTCTCTCTCTCTCTCTCTCTCTTTCACTGTGTCTGACACACACACACACACACACACACACAAGCCTGCAGACCACCCCTTTCAATATGACTCACATGCCTGACAAAGGGTGAAACAGCCGGCAACAAGGATTAGAACGCCTCTTGCAGCACCACAACTAACACTACGGATGATTGTTGTTGTTGTTTTTTGCAAAGTCTGAGAATGTTAACCATTTTATTATTATGTACGCTCTTCGCCAAATAGTTCTTTCTTTCTTTCTTTTCTTTCTTTCTTTTGCGTTCGTGGGCTGCAACTCCCACATTCACTCGTATATACGCGAGTGGGCTTTTACGTGTATGACCGTTTTTAACCCGCCATGTAGGCAGCCATACTCCGCTTTCGGGGGTGTGCATGCTGGGTATGTTCTTGTTTCCATAACCCACCGAACGCTGACATGGATTACAGGATCTTTATCGTGCGTATTTGATCTTCTGCTTGCGCATACACACGAAGGGGGTTCAGGCACTGGCAGGTCTGCACATATGTTGACCTGGGAGATCGTAAAAATCTCCACCCTTTACCCGCCAGGCGCCGTCACCGTGATTCGAACCCGGGACCCTCAGATTGAAAGTCCAACGCTTTAACCATTCAGCTATTGCGCCCGTCGCCAAATAGTTGAATACTTTGGAATGGTGTCCAAAATGGTCCCTGTCAGACCGAAACAATGTGACAGAGTTCCACTGACCGAAACGGACGGTCGCATTTTCTGCTCGGCCTTCAAAGCCGAGAGCGCCCAGTTTTTAAATGTGTGTGCTTCGCGTGCTTGCACGTGCTGCTTTGGAGACAGAGACGGCTATTGTGTCTGCTGAGGTGTTCACACCGGTTTGTGTCAGTTCATCTGTGTGTGTGTGTGTGTGTGTGTCTGTCTGTCTGTCTGTGTGTGCGCGTGCGTGTGTGTGCGCGCGCGCGTGCGTGCGCGTGTATGTGTGTACGTGTGTATGTGTGTGCTTGTGTGTGTGTCTATGTGTGTGAGAGTGTGCATGCGTGTGTGTGTGTGTGTGTGTGTGTGTGTGTCTGTCTGTCTGTCTGCAAGTGCACACTTACGGGCACATGACTGTGTGAACATGCACAGATCTCTGTCCATGAGAAGGAGAGTGAGCGATAGAAAGAGTTATAGCCAACAAAGTGAGACAGTGGGGGGAAAGTAAGAGTTGTTTTTGGTTTGGTTGTTTTTTTTGTTGTTGTTTTTTTTGTTTGTTTGTTGGGGTGGTTGTTTTTTTTTTGGGGGGGTGAGGCAGACACACGGACACAAAGACAGACAGCGATATCAGAAAGCTGCAGTTTGGAGTGGGATTTTGTTTAACAACCCCGTCACACATACCGGTGATTGTGCACATGTTCAGAGTATCAATTTTAATACTACTACTACTACTAATAATAGTATTTATATAGCGCTGAATCTTGTGCAGAGACAAATCTAAGCGCTTTCACACCAGTCATTCACACGCATGTATAACTCTAAAACTGAAGAAACTGAAGACAAGGAAAGGTAGGGGAGGGAGGCTATCTTATTTTCACATTTTGAATGTTACCTTTTTAAAGAAAGGACAGTAGAAAGGTGAGTAGGACAGTGAACAGTGAGTTGGGGGAAACCGGGTGGAAGGAGGGTGGAACCACAGATGATTAATCATTCAAGCTGTGGTTCGTTGCCTCACATGTCAAAGCTCTAACCCCCCCACCCCCCTCCACCCCTTCCCCCCTGTGAAATCCAGACTGACGAAACAAGTCCCCGTAGTTGTTTTTTGTTTGTTTGTTTGTTTGTTTACCACTGCTCTTTTCACAATCTTTATTATTCAGTATGTTTGGGCTGCCATCTCCACTCCCACACCACTCCATCCCAGCCCCCCCCCCCCCTCCAACTCTCTCTCCCTCTGTTTTGACACTCCTTTTTTCACAATCTTTGTTATACAGCATGTTTGGACTGTCACCTCCACCCCACCCTCTGTGTGTGTGTGTGTGTGTGTGTGTCTACCTCTCTCTCTCTTCTGCAACAACAGAAAACGCGCAGAATATCCCGAAGAGCTTACAGCCATGTTTGATGACTCACGTGTTATAGAGCGAACCTGATAGCAGGTACCAAAAAAATGCCCCTACAAATCAATGATGTTGATTTATTTGGTCGGGGATGTCCATCATTTAAATAAACATATCGAGAATGTTCATCATTTCATTCTGTATATGTTGTTGTTTTTTGCTGAGCAGCAATAATATTTCATATCTGAGTGTGCATGTGTGCGTGCCTGAAATCCCATTGAACGACACGGGGAAATGAATGATGAGCGCCCAATGGCAGCCGTCAGTCGGTTCTACCCAGGTAGGCAGCCTGTTGTGCAAATGACCCCCAAATTTGAAAAGCGCTTACAGCTTGGTCTCCGACCGAGGATAGGCGTTATATATGTATCAGTATAATCATCATCATCATCATCATCAACATCATCATCATCAGATGCAGGTGTCCAAAATGATCCTGTCACACCGCGGGGCAACTCGGTGTGAAACATTTCACCTGACTGTGCTTGGACACACTGACATCTCCTCTACCTTCAGTCAATGGCAAGACGCGCGGTTTTTTTTTTTTTTTCCCGTGTGGCCTCGTGTGCTGCACGTGCTGTTTGCCGGTGGTCGATAAGCGCGCGCGGCAGTTTCAATATTTGAGAGACCGGGTTTGTTTTTTTTTCTGTGTGTGCTTCCTCTTTTCATATGGATGCGAGCATGTGTGTGTGTGTGTGTGTGTGTGTGTGTGTGTGTGTGTGTGTGTGTGTGTGTGTGTGTGTATGTATGTGTGTGTGTGTGTGTATGTGTGTGTGTGTGTGTGTGTGTGTGTGTGTGTGTGTGTGTGTGTGTGTGTGTGTGAACTCGCGCATATTTTCACTGTGTGTGTGTGATTCTCTGTGTGTGGGTGTGGGTTGGGGAAGGTGTGTATGTGCGAGTGTGTGCAAGAAAGAGACAGACATGGACGACAAATATATATATATAGAGAGAGAGATACAGACAGACAGACACAGAGACAGAAACACAGAGAAGGACAGCAGTCTGAAGGGGTAGGTTAGTTTGTTGCATCATGCGTGTAGAATACCTTTCTAGCCCCCCCACCCCACCCCCAACACACACACCCAACACACACACACACACACACACACACACACACACACACCCTCCCCCTTTGAAATACAAGCCAAGCCAGAGAAAACACGTCGCTTATTTTGGCACAACTCTGTTCACATTCGTTGGAGATCTACATGTATGCCCCTACCCGCCCATCAACACACGCGCACGCACACACACACACACACACACACACACACACACACCATCTCTCTCTTGTTGTTCAGTTTGAAGTGTTCTTCCCCCATTCTTTCTGCTTTGTTCTCAAATAAGATGTGTGTGTAACACGAAATGTATACGGGTTGGTGACCATACATTAGAATTCTTGTTCTCTCTCTCTCTCTCTCTCTCTCACACACACACACACACACACACACACACACACACACACACACTTCCAACAAGAGAAACCTCACACGACACACAACCTAAAAATAGTGATGAGTGACGCATGACTCATCATTTATGCTTCAGACGGAAAGACACCACCCCGCAAGCAAGAAAAACAACGCTCTCCTACAAAATCAATGACTAAACCTTTGGTGGTTTGGGAAATACACGATTGTGAATAATTCTCTCGACATGCCTATTTTTACCAACCCCAACGGATCGCAAGGTGGCCAAGAACGGTCAGTGCGGGCAGGCCACATGACACACCTAACATGGTCAAACAGTTCGTCAGGCCGAGTTGGACGTTGCGCGGTGTTCGTGTGTGTCGCCTCTGTCGCGTGATGCACGTGCTTTTTGCTTGGTCGATTAAAAAAATAAACAAGAGAGGCAAGGCCTTCAAGACTCACTTGTGATAAATTACGTCCCCTAGCAATAAATTACAGAGTAATTTCCCTTTTTTACTATCTGCACCAAAACGTTTGCAAAATAAATAAAAATTCCATGCTTAGCAAAAGAAGTTCCTGTTTGAACAAAAAATGATAATAATGACTCCTCTTGTTGTTGTGTCAGAATAAGAGGTGAAAGTGCCAAGTTTAGAGAATACAAAAAATATAAATATAACAGTAAATGCAGTTTGCATATAATTAGGCTTCTTTTTTTAATTTTTTTGTGCCCATCCCAGAGGTGCAATATTGTTTTAAACAAGATGACTGGAAAGAACTGAATTTTTCCTATTTTTATGCCAAATTTGGTGTCAACTGACAAAGTAGTTGCAGAGAAAATGTCAATGTTAAAGTTTACCACGGACACACACACACACACACACACACACACAGAGAGAGAGAGAGAGAGAGAGAGAGAGAGAGAGAGAGAGAGAGAGAGAGAGAGAACCGAACACCGGGTTAAAACATAGACTCACTTTGTTTACACAAGTGAGTCAATAAAAAACAAACAAACAAACAAAACGCGCCGCGGCAATCCTGTAGGAGGGTTCGGAATAAGCAGTTATTTCATTAGATATTAAAATGATATTCTATTGTGAAAGTAATGATGATCACTAATTGAAAATTCAGCATATTCTGTGCAGGTATATTACCCAGGAGACTATTGATTATTTATCAGTTTAATTACTGACTTATTTATTGGCACAGATCCTTTTGAACGGGTCCACGGTATTTGAGGAGCATTCACTGTTTGTGCGTCTTTTTTTTTCTATTCATTTATTTGCTTTTGTTTCTTTGTTTTTCTTCTGTATATGTTAATAATTTTTTTTTTTTAACATTTTTTTTTTAATTAATAAAATAAAAATTTAAAAAAACGCGCCGCGTGGCAGTGTCGTTGCTGGATCAACCCAAGAGACGCGGAAGCTGAGTGTCATATCTTTGGTTTATCTCTTCTTCTTCTTCTTCTTCTTCTTCTCTCTCTCTCTCTCTCTCTCTCTCGATCAATGTGTAACTGAATTACGCAAACTAGAATTGATTCAGAGATCTTGGCCACTTTACATGTTGAGACTTTTTTTTTTTTTTTTTTTTTTTTTTCGCTGACGCTAACGTGAACGTTACATCACTTCAACAGACAGCGATCATTGGAACTGTCCACTGAGCAAGGAAAACTCGCAGGAAGACGCGACACACGTGTTGTTACCTGCTGCCCAGTTTTCAGGAGAAAATGGCAGAGAACTTTTTCTGAGGTCTACAATTTTGTTTTTAGTGCAGTTGATATTTAATGTCAGTGTGTGTGTGTGTCTGTAAGGGAGGGACATTTATATATGTGTATATATGTATGTGTGGGTGGGTGTGTGTGTGTGTGTGTGTGTGTGTGTGTGTGTGTGTGTTTTCTATGAAATGCATTTTGTTTTGATCTAAGCCTTATGTACTTCATAGCTTTTATAATCTTTAGTGTGCTTTTGCATTCATATGAACACACTGGATGTTTTCCATTGTCAGATAGCGGTTGATATGTTGGGTTTTTTTTTAAGGCATGTTTATAGTCAACTATGATGTAAGGCGCTTTGAGCAGTACTGGTGCTGGATATCGCGCCATAGAAAAACTATGTATTATTATTATTATTATTATTAATTTTATCGCGCGCAGACACTCTTCTCCGCTTTTAAAACCCTCGAGCTACGCCTCATTAAGTCCAAACACTTTTTTTTCCGATGCAAAGCCAGTTAAGTTGTTTTGTAAAGAAATCTTTTACACAAGTGAGAGTTAAACGAGACGCATTACTTGTAAGTCACAGTTTGGTTGAGGGTTTCCCCGTTTCAAACAACGCCAGAAAAGAATGACAGTGTCAGCGAATCAAAGGCGATCTGAAGCCACCAGCACGGCCTTTGGAAAGGTAAAGAATTACAGGGTTGGGGGGGTGACTCTGACTTACTACTGGCAGGCCTTCAATTCTTTTCAGATGTCCTCCCACACTGTTGAAATCCCAAGCCAAGCTTCGATTTACAGATAAGTCTCGTTTAAATCTCCTTTCAATTCTACACCCCTTCGGGTAGTCCACGTTAGAATTAACGGCTTGCTGTTTAAACATTTCAAGACGAGGATGACATCTGCTGAAGCAAGTTCTATTCAGATGCTGACCTGTCCCAAGCAGTGTGAACAGCTGTTTCATACAATCACCGGACACTGTCGCCGGCACAATGTCATTACTGGTCCCACTTTGTGACAGTATCACAAAGGAAGCAGGCAGGAATCGACACACCTCGCAATGATACAGCTGTTTGATGGCTGAAGACAACAGAACGACAGTAACTGTAACGAAGCACATAGATGCTGGGATAAATTCCAGTTTTGTCACTGACGTCGTCTTCTTCAATACACACAATACACAATACACAAACTTTATTGTCTATACTTTGGTACAGAGATTTTCTTTTTGGCAGCAGCACATGTCCAACATAAGAAGAAAACAACAAACAAATAAAATGAATAGAAAATAAAAAGATAAATTAAATGGCACCAAATGGAAATAGCTATATACAAATATACAGATTACTGAAATTTACGTGACTCTCCATTTCAGTCAGCCAAACCGCATTGCACATCTACACACACACACACACACACACACACACACACACACACACACACCACGCGCACACACACGCACACATACTCTCTCTCTCATCCCCTCTCTCTCTCTGTCTCTCTCTTCACAAGAAATGCAACTACAAAGATCATCTTCTTCTTCTTCTCCTTCTCCCTCAACACCGTGAGGCTTCACTGGGGCGCCGCCCAAAAGAACTGTTCACCAGATTCCTCCAGGTCTGTCGGCTATGTGTCAAAAGCCTGTGTCTCTACAAACGGTTTACCTGACCATTTTGCGATATTGTCAGTCCATCCTTTTTTCTTTTTTTTTCCTTCTGTCTTCCCCTCCGCCTACCTTCCTCTGCAGTTCTTTGGAGGATTCTTCTGGCAAGGCCGTTGGATCTCTTTGTGTGTGTGTGTGTGTGTGTGTGTGTGTGTGTGTGTGTGTGTGTGTGTGTGTGTGTGTGTGTGTGTGTGTGTGGCCGTACCAAGGTAGATCTTCATGAGGTGAAATGTACTGTGTGATGGTTTAACACACTTGTTCATTGGTGATGTGATCAGTGTAAAAAGTGTAATGTACTGTGTGATGGTTTAACACACTTGTTCATTGGTGATAAATGTACTGTGTGATGGTTTAACACACTTGTTCATTGGTGATGTGATCAGTGTAAAAAGTGTAATGTACTGTGATGGTTTAACACACTTGTTCATTGGTGATGTGATCAGTGTAAAAAGCGTAATGTACTGCGAGATGGTTTAACACACTTGTTCATTGGTGATGTGATCAGTGTAAAAAGTGTAATGTACTGCGTGATGGTTTAACACACTTGTTCATTGGTGATGTGATCAGTGTAAAAAGTGTAATGTACTGCGTGATGGTTTAACACACTTGTTCATTGCTGATGTGATCAGTGTATCTGATGTGCTCAGTATCCTGCGATACTACATCATTTCCAAGACTTGAACTGATCTTTCCAAATCTGCCGGACGAATATCAAAACTTGTAGTACAGTTATCTTTATAGAGAGAACAGTCATTTCAGTTATGGTACCACGCCACCCAATCTATTTCTTCTTCTTCTTCTTCTTCTTCTTTTTCCGCGTTGATTAGGGAATCCTTGACGTGGCAAGTGTTTTACCTTCAGGCAACCGTAATCACAGTATAGGGTATCGATCGCTACTTCTCCTGACACGTCTGTGGGTCTGGCAGATCGAAAATCGCAAAATACGGCTCTCTATCTGCCTGTCATACACACACGCGCGCGCGCTCCCTCGCTTCCTCCCCCAACCACACACTCGAAAAAAGTGAAGCGTTGAGGGAAACAAACAAACCAACAAACAAAAAGTCCACAAACTGACCTTCACGACCTAACCCTGACCCCCTAATCAACGGTTTCCCATCAAGATAATTAGGACCCTAACCAAAAAAAAAAAAAAAAAAAAAAAACAAAAACAAAAAACCCCGACCACGAGGACCCGTTCCGCGCGACTTCCTACCTCTCTCTTCAACACCTCCACACATTTTCTCCTCCATCATCAATCACATCCTTTTACCTTTCTCTTTTCCCTCCCCCTCCTCCAATTTGAAGGGTCAGCGATGAGTGGAGAGCTGGCGGGGGAGGATTAATGTCCATCGGAGCAAACAGGACTTAACAAAAGAACACCCCGCCCCCCACACCACACCCCCCCCAAAAAAAAACAAAAAAAAACTGTCCATGCCATTTTCAATAGGTTCTCCCCACCCCTATACCCAGAGGGCCTTTCTTTCCCCCCCATGTCTTAGTTCACAAAGCTTTGTTTGATTGCCAAGATGTCCGATTTTAAAAACCAAGGACGGCCCGGTCCCTCCTTCCCCACTGAAAGCCGCACGTCTCCGACAGGACTCCTGCCCATACCATTCTGCCTGCTCGCTCTTGTTGCCTTCTGAGTGGTCTGTCGCTATCGCGTCCAAAGATGGATAAAGCTGGTTTGACTAATTTTCCCGCCCATATACGTGGTTTTTTGTTTGTTTGTTTGTTTGTTTTTTTGGTTTGTTTGTTTGTTTTTTGTTTTTTGTTTTTTTTGGTTTCTTTGTTTGTTTTCTGTTGTTGTTGTGGGGGTTTTTTGTGGTTAAAAGCCTCCACAGCTAAAAGGCGTCATGGACATTTATTCCAAACTCTCTTTCCGGTCATGCACACTCAGCCACTCTCTCTCTCTCTCACACACACACACACACACACACACACACACACACACACACACACACACACACACACACACACACACACACACACACACACACGCGTTTGAACAAAAGCCGCATATTACATGTGGATGGGGCTGATGGCTAGATCTTGTTTGTTGTTGTTGTTATTTGTAAAAAAATTTTAAAAAATTAAAAAAAAGAAGTGTAGCGAATATGTATCAACCCGCTCGCTTTGAAGCCTCCCTGAACCGAAAACCAGACATGCATAATTATCGCCATACGTGGTATTATTGTTTCCACTGCGCGTTCTCAATCGACTCGTGTTCAGTTGAATTTGGTGGTGTTGGTTTGGATCCCATCATCTTGACTGGTCAGCGGATTTGACAATAATATCATTGAGGACCTATCGCTGCAGGAAACACGTCATTGCTATATATTTCTGCAGTTGGGTTTTTTTTTTGGTTTTTTTTTTCTTCTTTTTCTTCTTTAATTTCTTTTCTTAATCCTCTTTTGTGTTTGCCGTGCCTTGTTTCTTGTTTCTTCGTGGACTTAAACTGGCGGCGTCCATCAATTCATGGAATCTTTGCCAAAATATGGCAGGTACACGAATGCTCTCTCTCTCTCTCTGTCTCTCTGTCTCTCTCTCAGATCAACAGGTTTACAAACACACACACATTACTTGCTCATCCACACACACACACACACACACACACACACACACACAGGGTCATAAACTCTCAACAGTAATAACTATTCCCGTGATGGGATTCAAACCCACGACCTCCCCGTTCAGTCCACGACACAAACCACGTCGCCACAGCGGCTGATGATTCTTTCCCTCTTCCTTCCTTCCTTCCCCCCCTCCCCTCTGTTTTGTTGTTGTTTGTGTTGTTGTTTTGTTTTGTTTTTGTTTTAAATATCATTTTGTAAGCTTGCAGAAACCCTTACTGTTTTATGTTTCTCTCCCTTTTAATACAGAACGCCTTTTCTTATTCATTAATCCATTTTAATAGAAAAAAATATTTATTCGGTTATTCATTTTTGTCTCTTTAACCAGACGCATTTGATGGTGGGTGATGGGGGGGGGGGGTGTTTGTTGTTTGTTTGTTTGGGGTTTTTTGTTGTTGTTTTTTTACGCTAACAGTTAAATTATGTTGCTGTTCTTTTAAGGTGAACAGGAAAAAGCCCCACCCCTCCCTACTCTCTCTCTCTCTCTCTCTCTCTCTTCCAGCCTTCCTTCCGTAACATTCATCAGAGAACTGAATATAGAAAAAATAATTTCAAAAACTTTTTTTTTTTAAATCGTGTAACGCGTGACTTTCTGAACCGCCCACTCCTCGACTACACTGACACATGTGTGGGGGTGTATGCACGTGTACTGTGCGCGTGTGACCTGGTTTCAGAATGAAGGGTGATAGATATCTGTGTGTGTGTGTGTGTGTGTGTGTGTGTGTGTGTGTGTGTGTGTGTGTGTGTGTGTGTGTGAATGAAGAAAGGTAGGTCCAACACTTAAAAAAACAACAAAAAACAAACAAACAGAAAGGAAACAGAAATTCTGTGCTCCGTGGGCTTGCGCTGTATAACTGAGGCCACACACACAAAGACCAGGAAAGTGTTCCCAACAGAATTTCTCTCGGAACTGAAAAAGCTAATGTACGAGGAAATATTGAAGAAATAGAACTCATCAATATGCCGACTTCGTTGTCTTCTGTGCGGTGAGGTGGTTCAGGGGGTGCGGGGATGGGGGATGAGCACAAAAAAAAAAAAAAAGAAAAAAGGTATCTCTGTTCCCACCAATTCGCCTGTCTGTCTCTTTCTTGTTTTCTTATGAGATTGTTGTGCGAAACACGTGTTCATGTAAGATATTGAAAAGGTATTGTCGACAGGCTTAGCAAAACGCACAGCAGGAAAAAGAAACGTCGCGTACACACACACACACACACACACACACACACACACACACAAAGTCAGAGAGACAGAGACAGAAAGAGAGACAGAGAGTACAGTGGAGTGTACGGCACACAAGTCTTCAGTATCACATAAGATGTAAATAAACACAATTACAAACTGTCTTGCTTGGGCAACACGACACAACACAACACCGTACCGAGATATGGACACATGCAATTAGTGTGTGAATGTGTGTGTGTGTGAGTGTGGGTGGGTGGCTGTGTGTGTGTTTGTGTGTGTGTGTGTGTGTGTGTGTGTGTGTGTGTGTAAGAGAGAGAGGGGGGGGGAGTTTGGGAGAGCGTGCAAGTATACACGAGTGTGTGGAAACAGGAGGAAGGAGAGGGAGATGGGGTGTGGGGCCGAGAGGGAAAAAAGGGAAAGGGAGGGGGGGATATGTGTGGGTGGGAAAGTAGAGAGAGTGGTGGGGGTCAGGAGGCGAGCCGGGGCGGAGGGGGTGGAGGGAGGTGTGGAGGGTGGACAACAACAACAAACACCGCAAACGTGGACACACACACAAACACAACTGCTGAACGAGAGATGACAATTGTTATGTTGCGACACGGAAAGGAAAGCCGGCAATTTTCTTCTGGGTGCGTGGGGCTCTCACAACATCGTTTTTCCACTGTGTCATGTTAATTAAAGCGTGTACTACTGTCGTGGGAAAAGAAATATATGCACATTGTCGTCCAGAAGCACTTGTTAAAGCGTGTACTACTGTCGTGGAAAAAGAAATAGATGCACATTGTCGTCCAGAAGCACTTGTTAAAGCGTGTACTACTGTCGTTGAAAAAGAAACAGATGCATATTGTCGTCCAGAAGCACTTGTTAAAGTGTGTACTACTGTCACTGAAAAAGAAACAGATGCATATTGTCGTCCAGAAGGACTTGTTAAAGCGTGTACTACTGTCGTTGAAAAAGAAACGTATGCACATTGTCATCGTGGAAAAAGAAATAGATGCATATTGTCGTCCAGAAGGACTTGTTAAAGCGTGTACTGCTGTCGTGGAAAAAGAAACAGATGCATATTGTCGTCCAGAAGGACTTGTTAAAGCGTGTACTACTGTCGTGGGAAAAGAAATAGATGCATATTGTCGTCCAGAAGCACTTGTTAAAGCGTGTACTACTGTCGTTGAAAAAGAAATAGATGCACATTGTCGTCCAGATGGAGAAGGCGCGGAAAAGAGCCATATTTGTGTTGTTGATCTTGTTTGTTTTGCGACAATTGGTGTGTGTAGTCTACTCTCTCTCTCCCCTAACAAATCATCAGTGTAGCGTGTCGCTGTAAAAACAAAGAGTGGCACATACACACAGACAAGTCGCTTGCCAGAAACGTCACACACACACACACACACACACACACACACAGATATATATATATATACACACACATACATGTGTATGGATGTGCACCAATTCTCAACGTGAGAAACCCTCCACACAGACTTCACATGAACGGCGCTGAGATAATGGTTTGATAAGAACGCGAACCGCTCGACGGGAGGGGGAGGGGGGGGGGGTTAGGGGGGAGGGGTGAAAAGAAGAAAAGAAAAGAAAAACCCCGAAAGACACGCACAAAAAGTAGAATGAAACTGGGAGGGAGGGAAGGATGGAGGGGGAAGGCTGTGAGCCAGGGGGCGGGGGGAGAGGGTCGGGGGGTTGGCGGGGGGGGGGGGGGCAGGGGGGGGGGGGGGCGGGGACAGAGAAGGACAGATGACACGGTACTACCCCTCACCCACCCACCCATCCCAACCCCACAAAAAAAAAAGAAAAAAAAAAAAGAAAAGAAATTATTGGATAAGTGGAAGGAAAGAATGGGAAGGAGCAGGAGTGTGTGTGTGTGTGTGTGTGTGTGTGTGTGTGTGTGTGTGTGAGTAGGGAAGGGAAGGGGAGGTGAGGGGAGGGGGGGAACGGAGGAGGACACTGAGGAGACAAGGTACTACCTCTCCTAAAAAGGAAGAAGTGGATAAGTGGGAGGAAGGAAGGAAGGAAGGTAGAGGGTAGGTGTGCGTGTGTGTGTGTGTGTGTGTGTGTGTGTGTGTGTGTGTGAAAGAGGGTAAGAGAAGGGGGGGGGGCGGTGGACAAAGGAGAAGGAAGGGGGTTAGGGAGAGACAGGGGAAGGGAAAGTGTCTTGTGCCGATATCGATCTGACCAGTAGAATGAGAGAGAGAGAGGGGGGGGAATGGAAAGTATCTTGTGCCGATATCGATCTAGACCAGGAGAATGAGAGAGAGAGAGGGGGGAATGGAAAGTATCTTGTGCCGATATCGATCTAGACCAGGAGAATGAGAGAGGGGTACGTAACCCCAAAGGATTTTTTTTTTTTTTTTTTTAACTTACTTCGGAAGCAAAGAGCAGAGCACGTGTCTGTCTGTCTGCCTGTTTATATATATATATATATATATATATATATCTTTCCCTACCTTTAACACACACACACACACACACACACACACACACACACACACACACACACACACACACACACACACACATGCCCATGCACATACACGCGCACGCGCACGCATGAACAGGGAAATGCGGGGGAAAGAAAATCAAGCACAAAAAAAGGCGAGGGTGAGAAAGACAGACAAACAGACAGAGGCACATCAAATTCAGACAGAGAGAGAGAGAGATTGAGGAGAGGAAAGGGGGGGGGGGGGCGACAGGGGAGGGGAAGGGGAGGGAGAGAGGTGCGAAGAGAGACAGTATAAAAGACGGAAACGGATAAACATATATTTTTCAGTCGTGAAGGCAGAAAGACAGACAGACAGACAGAGACTGACAGACAAACACAGACAGACAGACAAGCCTCATCCAACATCGCCACCCCTACCCCCCCCCCCCCTCTCACCCAACAACAAACCAACTTCAAGCCGGCTGACCCAGTCGTAACAACACGCGCCCTTCTCAGTTCCCATGGATATTGCCTGGAGATCTTCCGCCGCCAGCTGGTCAGGTCCGTGTTCCCCCAGGTCTGTGTGCCCCCAGGTCTGTGTTCCCCCAAATCTATTTGTCCCCAGGTCTACGTGCACCTTCCCCCAGGTCTGTGTTCCCCCAAATCTATTTGTCCCCAGGTCTACCTGCCCCTTCCCCCCAGGTCCACGTTCCCCAATGTCTGTGTGCCCACCAGGTTTACGTTTCCCCAAGTCTATTTGTCCCCAGGTCTACGTGCCCCTTCCCCCAGGTCCGTGTTCCCCCAAGTCTATTTGTCCCCAGGTCAACGTGCCCCTTCCCCCAGGTCTGTGTTCCCCCAAGTCTATTTGTCCCCAGGTCTACGTGCCCCTTCCCCCAGGTCTGTGTTCCCTCAAGTCTATTTGTCCCCAGGTCTACCTGCCCCTTCCCCCAGGTCTGTGTTCCCTCAAGTCTATTTGTCCCCAGGTCTACCTGCCCCTTCCCCCCAAGTCTATTTGTCCCCAGGTCTACGTGCCCCTTCCCCCCAAGTCTATTTGTCCCCAGGTCTACGTGCCCCTTCCCCCCAAGTCTATTTGTCCCCAGGTCTACGTGCCCCTTCCCCCCAAGTCTATTTGTCCCCAGGTCTACCTGCCCCTTCCCCCCAAGTCTATTTGTCCCCAGGTCTACGTGCCCCTTCCCCCCAAGTCTATTTGTCCCCAGGTCTACCTGCCCCTTCCCCCCAAGTCTATTTGTCCCCAGGTCTACGTGCCCCTTCCCCCCAAGTCTATTTGTCCCCAGGTCTACGTGCCCCTTCCCCCCAAGTCTATTTGTCCCCAGGTCTACCTGCCCCTTCCCCCCAAGTCTATTTGTCCCCAGGTCTACGTGCCCCTTCCCCCCAGGTCCACGTTCCCCAATGTCTGTGTGCCCACCAGGTTTACGTTTCCCCAGGTCTACGTTCCCATGGGAACATATTCTTCCAGGTCTACGTTCCCCCTGAGTTACGGGGCCCCCAGCGCTACGTTCCCTCGGGTCTATGTGGCCCCAGGGCTACGTTACCGCAGGGCTACATTTCCCCACGTCTATGTGTTCCCTGGGCTACATTTCCCATTAGCTACGTTCCCCACGTCCATGTGTCCCAGGTCTACATTCCCCCAGGTCTACGTGCCCGCAGGTCTACATCCCCCCCCCCCCCACGTCTATGTGCCCCCAGGTCTACACCCCCCCAGGTCTACATCCCCCCACGTCTATGTGCCCCCAGGTCTACACCCCCCCAGGTCTACATCCCCCCAGGTCTATGTGCCCCCAGGTCTACACCCCCCCAGGTCTACATTCCCCCAGGTCTACGTGCCCGCAGGTCTACACCCCCCCCCCCCCACGTCTATGTGCCCCCAGGGCTACATTCTCCCAGGTCTATGTGTCCCCACGTCTATGTGCCCCCAGGGCTACATTCCCCCACGTCTATGTGCCCCCAGGGCTACATTCCCCCACGTCTATGTGCCCCCAGGGCTACATTCCCCCACGTCTATGTGCCCCCAGGACTACATTAGGATAGGAAAAACAAATAAGACTGCACGGAAAAAAAAAAAAAAAAAGGGGGGGGGGGCGCTGTAGTGTAGCGACGCGATCTCCCTGGGGACAGCAGCCTTAATTTCACACAGAGAAATCTGTTGTGATTCCCCAGGTCTGTCTATGTGCCCCCAGGGCTACATTCCCCCAGGTCTATGTGTTCCCTGGGCTACATTTCACCTTAGCTACATTCCCCCAGGGCTAACTGCTACCATGGCGACGTGCCCTTGCTTCAAAAGTTGAACTGACGATAAACAGTGGACAGAGAGAGAGAGAGGGAGGGGGGGGGGGGTGAGTGACGTGTGCACTACACGCGTACGCGCCCTTTTACTTTAAACCCAGCCATGATTCACGAGAAACCATGACGACATCAATATCAGATTCGCAGTTTTTTCCCCTCGGCGAAAATAACACTGACGACACAACGCGCAAACACAGCAGGAGCAGGAACGCATTGAAAATGTGCGATCCCTTAAATAAACCTGGATCTGTTCAGCTCATGGCAGAGAGCATCAGTTTCTGATCGCAGTTTCAACCCCCCCCCCCCCCCCCGGCCCCCTACTCCCCCCCCCCAACCCCCAAATACACTGATGACACATGTGATGACTCCCATCAGGTGTTGTACAGATGAGGGAAGGATGTGACGAACACGATCTTCTTCATGCCAGGCAGCAGCAACAGCCATGGCTGAGATTAGGTCAG
>NC_134876.1:7453130-7460630 GCF_041734735.1 Babylonia areolata | reverse complement strand
GAAAGATAGCTAGGAAGTGAGAGAAGGAGCAGGGGAACATGAAAGAGAAAGAAAAGAAAAAAAGGATGATGATGGCGATGACGATTAAAAAAAACAAACAAAAAAAACAACAACCAACAACAGTGACCAAGGAGAGGAAACTGGGAACAGGGAGCAGTCGAGGAGACACAGGTGAAGAAGCAGGAGGAGGAGTAAGAGGAGGAGAAGGAGGAAGAAGAAGGGGAGGAATAACGGCGGTGATGATGACAGTGATGACAACGAAGACGGCGTAATAAGCGAAGGAGAAAAGCAACGACAAAAGGGGGAGTAGGAGAACAAGACGGAAATATTCGAAGGATCAGGGGAGGTCTGAAGGAGACATAAAAGGGGGAGTAGGAGAACAAGAAAGAAATATTAAGAGGACCCATCAGGAAAGGACTGAAGGAGAGGAAATATTCAGAGTATCCTTCAGGAAAGAACTGAAGGAGGCACAAAAAGGGCAGCAGGAGAACAAGAAGGAAATATCCAGAGGACCAGGAAAGGACTGAAGTATCCAGAGGACCAGGAAAGGACTGAAGGAGACGCATAAAGGGAAGCAGGAGAACAAGAAGGAAATATCCAGAGGATCAGGAAAGGACTGAAGGAGACGCATAAGGGGACGGGAAGCAGGAGAACAAGAAGGAAATATCCAGAGGACCAGGAGAGGGCTGAAGGAGACGCATAAGGGGAAGTAGGAGAACAAGGAGGAAATATCCAGAGGACCAGGAAAGGACTGAAGGAGACGCATAAAGGGAAACAGGAGAACAAGCAGGAAATATCCAGAGGACCAGGAAAGGACTGAAGGAGACGCATAAAGGGAAGCAGGAGAACAAGGAGGAAATATCCAGAGGACCAGGAAAGGACTGAAGGAGACGCATAAAGGGAAACAGGAGAACAAGCAGGAAATATCCAGAGGACCAGGAAAGGACTGAAGGAGACGCATAAAGGGAAGCAGGAGAACAAGGAGGAAATATCCAGAGGATCAGGAGAGGGCTGAAGGAGACGCATAAAGGGCAGCAGGAGAACAAGAAGGAAATATCCAGAGGACCAGGAGAGGGCTGAAGGAGACGCATAAGGGGAAGTAGGAGAACAAGGAGGAAATATCCACAGGACCAGGAGAGGGCTGAAGAAGACGCATAAAGGGAAGCAGATTGCAGACGCTTCCTGAGGAGCCGTCGAAGATAAGAAAGGACGGGAAAGAGAGAGAAAAAAGAAAGAAAGAAAAAAAAAAGAGAGAAAAAAAACCCCTACACAAAGAATGAAAATAAGATGATGACAAACCAACCATAAGTAGCAATGGGAAGAAGCATCATATGACAAGCATTTGAAGGCAGTGGAAAAAAAAAAAAACACCCCCCGAAGATTAAAACAATGAAAATAATAATAAAATAAAGTAAAATAAAACAAAATAAAATATATGAAAGAAAAGAAAACAAAAAGGAATTTTTTAGATTAAAATAAATAAATAAATAAATAACCGAACGGGGAGAACGAGAGAAAAAAGAGAAAAGGGACCACACATGGCCACAAATCTGTTCGCAAACAACGAAGGGGGGTAACTCCTTGCCCTGCCCTCTGTAACCTTTGGCTGCTGGTGAGAAAAAGGGAGGCGGGAATGTGGTGTTGGGGAGGGGGGTGGGGTGGGGTGGGGTGGGGGTGGGAGCGAAGGGGGTGGGGGTGGGGGGGGGGGGGAGGAGGGATTCTCATTCAAAGACATCCAAATCCTTCATCAAACTGATGATCTGGATGTTGTGAAAGGATTTCCTCCTCCCCCCCACCCACCCTTTTTTTTCCTTTTCTTTTTTCTTTGTTTCTTTTTTTTCTTTTCTTTTCAGTTTTTCTTCTTCTTCTTCTTCTTCCAAATTTCCCATCACAAGGCGCCAACTTACAAGGTGCAGGTTTTATTTACCCCACCTATCAGTTCATCAAGTTCTTTGCTGCTGCATCTTTTGCACATTACGTTGCGTTGAGTCCGGACCGCCGACAGTAGTAAAAGGGCCGTTTCAGGGCTGATCTTTTGTACGTGAGAGAGAGAGATAGATAGATAGACAGAGAGAGAGAGAGAGAGAGGGTGGGGGAGACAGACAGACAGAGACAGACAAAGAGAGACTGATACAGGAAAAAAAACCCAGATAAATGAAGAATGGGAGGTTAGAGGGACAGACAGACAGGCAGACGGACAGACGGAGAAACAGACAGACAGACACAGAGACAGAAGCTGAGATAGAGAGAGACAGGGACAGAGACAGAGATGACAGATACATGAAGAATGGGAGGTTAAAAAGAGAGACAGAGAGAGAGAGACAGTGGCTGAGACAGAGACAGAGAAATGAACAATGGGAGGTTAGAGAGAGACACAGAGAGAGATGGAGACAGAGACTGAGACAGAGAGACAAACACAAAAAAGAGAAATGAACTGAACAATGGGAGGTTATAGAGAGAGAGAGACAGAGATACATGCTAAGACAGAGAGACAGGCAGAGAAACGAAGAATGGGAGGTTATAGTGCATGTGTTATATATATATATATATATATATATATATAAGATAAGATAAGATAAGAATAACTTTATTATCTCCAACTGGAGAAATTTGGTCAGGTGCATTATCACAACATAGACAAGTAAACAACATGGGGACCATAACTGTAAAAGCCAACAACAGCCCCAACAAATATTACGAAGATACAAATGTAAAAAATATCACATACATCGTTTCATACATACACCCACACACTGCAGGTAATAACTAGTATTCTTAATGTAAAAACAGAAAGAATTAAGAAACATTATTTTAATATAATTATAAACATAGCCTACTATACTGCACATTGATTATAATAGACAGATAAGATAAGAATAAAGATGAATTGCGGAAAACCACAACCAGATAATCAGCACACACCCACACCGCACCCCCCACCCCTACCCCACACACGCGGATAACTTGATTAAACAAGAGTAATAAACATATGTTCTCAAATAAAAGCATTTCACATATTCGCTTTTAAAAACATTGCAATTAATTATTACATCGTAATTATTAAACAGAAATATATTTAGAATATGGACGTTAGCATTAGACATATTCATTGTACATTCATCCTGCATATTGCACATTATTCTTCCTACATATTGCACATTCATTATAACCAATTATATATGTATGTATGTATGTATGTATTTATGTATGTAGAGAGAGAGGGGGGATGGGGGGGGGGCACAGACAGAGACAGAAAACAAAGAAAATGAAGAATGGGGGGTTATAGTTCAACAGCCGCATCCGCAGCAGCAACACATTAAAAGGACTTAGCCATCTGGGAGACAGAGAGACAGAGAAGACAGATAAATGCGAGAACGGGATGTTATAGAGAGAGAGAGACAGAGATATATGCCAAGACAGAGAGACAGGCAGAGAAACGAAGAAAGGGAGGTTTCTAGTGCAGCAGCAGCAGCAGCGCATTACAAGGACTAAGCCATCTGGAGGACAAAGCCAGGGGACACACACACACACACACACACACACACACACAACCAAGACACAAGAGAGGGGGGGGCCAACAACACAGACACAGAGGTCGTGTTGACAGGCAGACTGTCTCACAACGACACACACCCCCCTCCCCCATCCCTCCTGGTCCCCCCCCCCCCCCCCCCCCCCCCCCCCCCCCCCCCCCCCTCTTTCCTTCCATCCGGATGGAGGCGGTGCCAAACCCACGTCTGATCCCATGCCAGATGAGCCCCCCTACCCCCTCTCTCCCCTCTCCACACACACACACCCTTCTTTGGTATCTTCAGCATGTCAGCAAACAACGCAAGCCTATGTACGAGTCGACTGCAAGGCCCGCACCAAACGATCTGGTCAATCACAGAGGTATGAAGCGCAAAATTCGGAAAAGAAAAACAACAAAAAAAACAAAAAAAAAACTTGATGGTCTATGGTCTACTTAAACAAGTCTTTTAGTCTTCGAAAACATGTCTCTTTTTTCTTTTTCTTTTCTTTTATTTATTTGTTTTTGTTTCGTTTTTTTTTCTTCATCCCCCCCTCCACCCCCCTCTCCCCGGTGACTGACTACGTCATTCGCCCAGAGTACGTCTCTGGTCTGAACGTTTACGACATATGTCATTCGCCTAGAATACGTCACTGGTCTAAACTTTTACGACACGTCATTTGCCTAGAATACGTCTCTGGTCTTAACGTTTACGACACATGTCATTCGCCTAGAATACGTCACTGGTCTAAACTTTTACGACACGTCATTTGCCTAGAATACGTCTCTGGTCTTAACGTTTACGACACATGTCATTCGCCTAGAATATGTCACTGGTCTAAACTTTTATGACACATGTCATTCGCCTAGGACACGTCTCTGGTCTTAACGTTTACAACACATGTCATTCGCCTAGAATACGTCACTGGTCTAAACTTTTACGACACATGTCATTCGCCTAGAATACGTCACTGGTCTAAACTTTTACGACACATGTCATTCGCCTAGAATACTTCACAGGTCTAAACTTTTACGACACATGTCATTCGCCTAGAACACGTCACTGATCTAAAATTTGACGACAAACTGACTCACTGCTGTCTGCATGGGTCGTGTTTGGCGGTAGTCAGGGAATATTATCTTTCAAAGAAAAAAAAAAGTCTCCAATTTCCAATCTTTAACATATTCAACTGCATTCTTTAATATCTTTAAATACATTCTTTGCGAATTCATAACTCTGGAGGCGTGCCATTTCGCATTTATTTCCCAGTTCAAACTGTTTGAAACAGTGTTCAACGCAACGAATAACCTCCCCTGTCGAAACCTTTTCACAGCTGTTCAGAAGCGAAAAATAAAATAAAATAAAAATAACATGAGCACATTTCTACCATCATTACCATTTTCAAAGGGCTAATAAGTTGTCATTCAAGAGAATGTAAAACGCCTTTTTTTAAGGTGTGAGTGGAGTCTTGGGGGAAAAGTTTTATCAACGAAGTGAGTGCTATATATATATTTTTTTTTTTTTTTTTTTTTTTTCGTTTCCAGTGACAATTGGCTTGAAGATGCGTGTTTCGTATTGTCACACTTCTCTGTCTCTCTGTGCCATTTAACCCTCATCTCTGTTCTCTTGATCTTGAATCTTACTCGAAATTTAGGGCCTCCTCCCTGTGAAGTTTTTTGCACCGACGAAGCTGGGGACAGTACTATGGCAGCGAACACTTTTAACAGCTTCAAATGGAAGGACAAAATAACTAAATTAATAACTAAACCAGGTGATCCGCACCCCCCCCCCCCCCCCTCTCTCTCTCTCTCTCTCGTTCTCATTCCCCCTCTCCTCCTCTCTCTCCATCCACTCTCTCTCGCCCCTCATTCCTTCATTAAGTCTCTCTCTCTCTCTCTCTCTCTCTCTCTCTCTCTTCCCCTCCCTAAGTGCGTTGGGTTACACTGATGGTCAGGCATCTGCTTGGCAGATGTGGTGTAGCGTATATGAATTTGTCCGAACGCAGTGACGCCTCCTTGAGCTACTGAAACTGAAACTGAAACTCCCCTCCCTCCTCTCACCTTTTTCCTTCCCTCCCTCTTTCTCCTATATATCTCCCTCCTCTCCATATCTTCCTCTTTCTCTCTTGTTCAGTATCATATTGTTCAATCTCTCAACAACCCCCCTCCCCCTTCGCCCCCCCCCCCACCCCCTTCGCCAACCCCCATTCTTCCTTTCTTTTACATCCCCATTCTTTCCATTCTTTCCTTTCTTTTTCATCCCCATTCTTCCTTTCTTTTCTTTCTTTTTCATCCCCATTCTTCCTTTCTTTTTCATCCCCATTTCATCCCCATTCTTTCCTTTCTTTTTCATCCTCATTCTTCCTTTCTTTTTCATCCCCATTCTTCCTTTCTTTTTCATCCCCATTCTTTCCATTCTTTCCTTTCTTTTTCATCCCCATTCTTTCCATTCTTTCCTTTCTTTTTCATCCCCATTCTTTCTTTCTTTTTCATCCCCATTCTTCCTTTCTTTTTCATCCCCATTCTTTCCTTTCTTTTTCATCCCCATTCTTCCTTTCTTTTTCATCCCCATTCTTTCCATTCTTTCCTTTCTTTTTCATCCCCATTCTTCCTTTCTTTTTCATCCCCATTCTTTCCTTCTTTTTCATCCCCATTCTTTCCTTTCTTTTTCATCCCCATTCTTCCTTTCTTTTTCATCCCCATTCTTTCTTTCTTTTTCATCCCCATTCTTTCCTTCTTTTTCATCCCCATTCTTTCCATTCTTTCCTTTCTTTTTCATCCCCATTCTTTCCATTCTTTCCATTCTTTTTCATCCCCATTCTTTCCATTCTTTCCTTTCTTTTTCATCCCCATTCTTTCCTTTCTTTTTCATCCCCATTCTTTCCTTTCTTTTTCATCCCCATTCTATCCTTTCTTTTTCATCCCCATTCTAATTAACTCACTCATTACCCTTTTCCCCTCTTTCCTCATTTCTTTGTTTCTTTATTCATTCATTCATCTATTTATTCATTTATCTATTTATTTTTCTCCCCCCCCCCCACCACCCCCACCCCACCTCCGCCTACCCCTACCCCCACACCCCCAAAGGATGAAACTTCACTTATCCACAGAACATGTGCTGCCGAAAGGAGCTGCACTGATACGACAAAAACGTTGACCGACCATAATTATCTGTTAAGATTTGGAGGGGTGCAGGGGGGGCTCAAGGGGGTTAGGAGGGGGTGAGGGGATGGGGGGAGAGGGGGATGTGGGGGTGGTGAGGAGAAGGTGGGCGGGGGGCGGGGGGGTAAACCCACACTTTTGCACTGCAGTCGGGGGATGGTGGTGGGCGGGGGGGGGGGGGGAAGGAGGGGTTGGGGGGTAACAGCTAGCTAGCTACGCCCACAAAAACAGCTGTGCTCGACATTCATTTTGTTCATTCTGTTTTATTTAGACATCCATCAGGTAGTTTAGACTGCACCCAATTCCTGATAATAATAATAATAATAATAATATTTAAAAGGAGACAGAGAGTGGGAGATCGTATATAATGAGAAAGAGAGATGGGGGTGGGGGAGCGAGAGAGAGAGAGAGAGTGAGTGTGTGTGTGTGTGTGTGTGTGTGTGTGTGTGTGTGTGTGTGTGTGTGTGTGTGTGTGTGTGTGTGTGTATGTGTATGCGTGTGTGTGTGTGTGTGATTGAGAGAGACAGACAATGAGACAGAGAGACACACAGAGAGAGAGACAGAGGGGGACAGACAGAGATAAGAGAGGGAGGTGGCGGAGACAGAGGGGGCTGGGGGAGGGTGAAGGAGACAGACAGACAGAGGAAGAGACAGAATGAGAGGAAAAAAGACAAGAGACAGTGAGACAGATACCAAGACAGACAGACAGACAGACAGACACCAGACAGAGACATTAACGGAGAGAGACTGGGGGTTGGAGAGAGAGAGGGGGGAGAGAGGGGTGGGGGTGGGGGCAGACTGTTAGAAAGATAGAGAATGAGAGAGAGAGA
>NC_134876.1:7340630-7448130 GCF_041734735.1 Babylonia areolata | reverse complement strand
CATGCCATCAACACAGGGGAGAGAACTGAACACCACACTGACCTGCTCATGGGGGTTCAGTCTTTGTTCTTCAAAACAGAAACACTGAAGAAAAGAAAACAAAAAAAAGGAAGTTCATTAAAAGAGAAAAAGAAGTTCACATTAAAAACTACAGGAACAATAAACAAAAAAACAGAGTTCCTTGTTCTTGAAACAAATACATCCGTTAGTCTTCATCTTTATTCATTGCTGGTGAGCAGCAAGAAAGGAAATTTTCTATCTAAAATTACGTTTAACTCTCTCCATACGGACGGCGAAAGAGACGACGTCAACAGCGTTTCACCCCAGTTGCCATCATCAAAATATTGCAAGCGTAAGGCTCTTATACTGAAGAGGTGAATGTTGACAAAGAATACCACAATTCTGACGACGGAAGCTAAAGGTTGGGTCATTCAGACACCCACTGGACATCCGAGGGGTCTGTGTAAAGGAGAAGAGAGGACTGGCTATACTGAGTGAGTTAAATAACATACCTACCGTGACCCAACTAGTGCAGACTCCAGCAGGGGTCTGACATTCCTGTCCTGTGCAACTACTATCCACCTATGCGGAGACAACGAAAGCAACTACAGCCGATAACCTCCCGGAAGTAGGTAACCTCCCCTTTGTCCTCCTGGCTAGCGCCCTCTTTTGACAGCTGTCAGATGACCTACGTCTTGCTATGAGAGTGACGGGCGCAATAGTCGAGTAGTTATAGCGTTGGACTTTCAATCTGAGGGTCCTGGGTTCGAATCACGGTGACGGCGCCTGGTGGGTAAAGGGTGGAGATTTTTACGATCTCCCAGGTCAACATATGTGCAGACCTGCTAGTGCCTGAACCCCCTTCGTGTGTATATGCAAGCAGAAGATCAAATACGCACATTAAAGATCCTGTAATCCATGTCAGCGTTCGGTGGGTTATGGAAACAAGAACATACCCAGCATGCACACCCCCGAAAACGGAGTATGGCTGCCTACATGGCGGGGTAAAAACGGTCATACATGTAAAAGCCCACTCGTGTACATACGAGTGAACACAGAAGAAGAGAAGAAGCAGCTATGCGAGTGACGAAAAGTCCACCACAAAAGCGGGCTGCACACCCTCCCTGTTGACACAGAACAAGCATAATGACAAGAGCAAGCCAGAAACCAACCTGAATCTTGTTGAAATACTGCCCCGCTTCAAAGGGCACCACGTTGTACGTAGAAATACCGATGATTGGCTTGTCTGTGGGATTCTTCGCCGTGTAGAAAGCAAGGGCTGTTTCACCTGGTAGAACCTGGACACACACAAACATACGCATTCATACACAGAAATGAGAAACACACAAAAACACACACATACACACACACATACACACACATGCATGCACACACTCACACACAGACTTAATGAAAAAAAGAAAAAAAAAGAAAGACAATGTCAAAATAAAATGAAAATAAAATTATCATATTCTTTCCTATGCAAACAGCAAGCAAACACTTTTAATAGTCAGTCTGTCATTGTTAAACAACCAATACAAGAATAATCACAATATAGACATGTACACGAAAAATGTACGTCTTCAATTTCAAAAGCACAGTCTAGGATGAAAGATTAAAATAGAGTAACATAAAAATTATAATAAACAGAACTAAATTTAACTAATATGCAATATATGCTCTGACACAGCTAATAAACAGATCCTAAAGTGGAATCAATGAATCAGCTAATAAATCACAAATAGTTTCTAATTAACTTAGTTCACACGCACAGACAGGCACAATAGCTGAGTGGTTAAAGTGTTGGACTGTCAATCTGAGGGTCCCGGGTTCGAATCACGGTGACGGCGTCTGGTGGGTGAAGGGTGAAGATTTTTCAGATCTCCCAGGTCAACAAATGTGCAGACCTGCTAGTGCCTGAACCCCCTTCGTGTGTACACGCAAGCAGAAGATCCAATACGCACGTTAAAGATCCTGTAATCCATGTCAGCGTTCAGTGGGTTATGGAAACAAGAACATACCCAGCAAGCACACCCCCGAAAACGGAGTATGGCTGCCTACATGGTGGGGTAAAAACGGTCATACACGTAAAAAGCCCACTCGTGTGCATACGAGTGAACGTGGGAGTTGCAGCCCACGAACGCAGAAGAAGTTCACACGCACACAAACAATCAAACATGCTCCTCCCCCCTCCTCTCCATAGCTCCCCTCTACTCTTCCCCTTCACACTTCTTTTTTCATATCTGATACAGACTGGAAGGATGTAAAATTGAAGACTGCTATTACTACTACCACTACTAACTTCTACTACTACTACTACTACTTCTACTAAACACACACGCACACACACACACGCGCGTGCGCACGCATGCACATACACACACGCATGCACATACACACACACGCGCACACACACACACACACACACATACACACACATGCATACACACGCATACACACACACGCACGCACGCACACACACACACACACACACATACACACACACGCACACACACACACATTCGGATGAGACGATAAACCGAGGTCCCGTGTGCAGCATGCACTTAGCGCACATAAAAGAACCCATGGCAACAAAAGGGTTGTTCCTGGCAAAATTCTGTAGAAAACTCCACTTCGTTAGGAAAAACAAATAAAACTGCACACAGGAAACAATACAAAAAAAGAAAAAAAAGGGTGGCGCTGTAGTGTAGCGACGCGCTCTCCCTGGGGAGAGCAGCCTGAATTTCACACAGAGAAATCTGTTGCGACAAAAAGAGAAATACAATACAACACACACACACACACACACACGCACACACACACACACACACACACACACACAGACAAAGACACACACACTCACACACACACACACAGACAAAGACGCACACACTCACACACACACACAGACAAAGACACACACACTCACACACACACACAGACAAAGACGCACACACTCACACACAGAGACAAAGACGCACACACACACACACACACACACACACACTCACACTCACACACACACACACACACACAGAGGTACCTTGACTTCAGTCTGCTGTGGCTTGAAGTTCCACCTCATGCTGGACGCCACATCAGCGTTGAAGCGAACAGTGAGGAGCCTCTCTGGCACCGCCTGCATGGTTTCAACCTTGGACGTGTCGTGTCCGCGAGAGATGGTCCCGCCCAGACCTGTCGCCTGATTGCATCACATCCACACAGACTTTGGTCATAGGGTGAAATTTCTTCACAGCAGTTCATTTCAAACAAAAGAAAATATTTAAATACATTATAAAAACTGCTTGAACTGGAATATACATATGGCAATGTACTCTTTCTTCAGACAGTGATCTTAAATTTACCTTGTTACTTTTTACAGTTCAACACACACACACACACACACGCAAATACACATGTACAAAGGAAAACCAATGTATGAATGATTGTTGTGTTCTTTTCATTTGTCAAGACCACCTGGTAGTTGGTTACGTTTGCTGTCACTGCTTGAGATTAATTTACTTACATTACTTATTTAACAGCTGTTTATACGTGCAAGGACCTGTTCCAACCGAATTTATACAAAACACTCAATTATTACAAATCAATAGCAATATAGCCATAACTACATGCATGTATATGAATGTGTATTGTGTGTGCGTGAGTTTATGTAAGTTTGTGCCTGCCAATGTGTGCGTATGTGTTAGGGTAGCTGTTAGATACACATGTGTTGTTAAAATGTATGTATGCAGTGTGTGTGTGTGTGTGTATGTGTGTGTGTGTGTGTGTGTGTGTGTGTGTGTGTGTGTGTGTGTGTAGTCACATTTTGGTGTGTGTATGTAATATAGATGTAATGTTTTATGTTAACAAAGCGTTTTTGTAAAGCACCTAGAGCAGATTTCTGGATAGTGTGCTATATAAGTATCCATTATTTTATATATATATATATATATATATATATATATATATATTAGCCTAGCCAAGCCGTTTTTTATTTTAAAAGATTCTTTAAAAAAAAATTTCCAGTACTAACAAGCTTCATCTGAAGACACCATGTACCTACCTGACAGAACATTCTGTACAGCGGCACTCCAGCATAGCTCATGCCCAGCATGAAGATCCCCGCCGCACACACGTAGATCAGCCCGGTCCTCCGGCGGTAGCTTTCAGACTTGGAGGCACCGCTCGACATCATGCGCACACCAGCGCCCTCTGTCCACACACTTCCTCTTCCTCCATGCACAGCACCCCCCATGCTCTTCGGCAGTCTGGCTGCTCTACTGACAACAAGCACTGAAAACTTGCGCAGCGGTTCTGCAGCACGCTGCAAACGCACACCAAACAATGGCGACAGAGAGCAGTTTCTGCAAAGGCTGGAAATGCTGCTGGCAAACTGCAGGCTCTTAGCGGTGCCCTGTGCAGAAAGCCGGTGCAGTGCAGGTGGTGGTGTGTTGGTGAGTTTGTACACCATCCTGCTGCCGCTCGTCATCAGTAACTGCCTTGATAGTGAGGACAGTACATGTAGGGAACCCATTGTATGTCCGACTCCTGTTGTGTCCACCCGATGCTGAAACATCAGACAAAAACCAATGCTTGAGCATTTATTTCAAGCTTATCACTTAGCATCAGGAGGCTGTGCCTGATGTATAGTCCTGTCCACCCAATGCTGAAACAGCAAAAACCAGTACTTGAGCATTTATTCTAAACTTATCAGTTTGCATAAGGAGGCTGTTCCTGATGTATACTCCTGCCCACCTGATGCTGAAACGGCAGAAAAAAACAATACTTGATCATTTATTTTAAGCTTATCACTAAGCATCAGAAGGTTGTGCCTGGTGTATAAAAATACAGTATACACTGGAATATTCTGACAGAACAGTGAACACTAGCCACTCTGTTTCATTTCAAGTCAAAGAGAGGGAACAGAGGAAGAGAGAGTGAGACCAAATGAAACAAAATCAAAATGAACATTGATCTTATAAATATAAAAGAATAAGCACAATATGCTTTTATACATGTTGTATCCGACCCTCTGTGCAAAGAAAAATTATGATGAAAGAAAAAAGTGAAAGCCAAAATATTCACAACAAGAAAATAAGAGAAATCACATAAGCATACACATAACATGATCATGGAATAAAAGTGAGAGAGAGAGAGAGAGAGAGAGAGAGAGAGAGAAGACAAGCCAAAATTATTTATTTTCCAGGATAACAGATAAGCACTGGTGTGCATTTTTACATCCAGTCCACACCCTGAACAGGGTCACTTTACACAATACCAGATGATAGTCATAAGCATGGCGATGAATGGATACACATGAGAAAAAAAAAAAGAATAATCAAAACACATACAAACACACATACAGACATATAAAATCATTTATTTTCTAGGATAACAGATCAAGCACTGGTGTGCTTGTTTTACATCAAGTCCATGCCCTGAACATATATAGTCTACACTACACAATACCAGAGAATAGCTTAAGTATGGTGATGACTGGACATGAAGGGAAAAAGAACAATCAAAACACACACACACACACACACACACTTTCACTTTCACTGCGTTGACGGCCACAATCATCAATTTGATTTTTACGCCGTTATTGTTGGGTTGCGATGAAAGAAAAACAAGCTACAGAAAGTGACAGACCTATTAGTGAGGATGAAAACTTAGTCCTACTCTAGGTGGGTTCTCCGGCAGGCTACTAGCACACACACACACACACACACACACACACACACACATACACAAGCATGGCGATAATAAAATGCATAGGAAAAGGAACACCTGCATTGTACTGTTTACTTACCAATGAAGTGATGCTAGCAGACAGCTTGTGATTCCACGGAAGGAAATACTATTTATTCGTCAGGCAAGGACATCGCCATTACGAAAGTAGGGTTATCCCAAACCAAAATGGCCATACTCCATCAACAATCATTGTGCGCATGTCATAACATAAAACAGTCAACTGTCAAATAAGAAATACAGTCACTAGCGCTTTTCAAAGTGAGCATCAGTTTGATGTTTCACTCTCCTGTCAGCTTGCATACAGGTAAACAAATGAATAATACAGAGAAACTTCCATTTCTGTTGAGTAAATTATGCTATTGTCACCGTCACATCATGCACTTTATTCAAGCAGAGTTGTTTCTTCTTCTCAAGCGCGTTGGGTTACGCTGCTGGCCAGGCATCTGCTTGGCAGATGTGGTGTAGCGTATATGGTTTTGTCCGAACGCAGTGACGCCTCCTTGAGCTACTGAAACTCTTCTTCTTCTGCTTCTTCTTTTTTCTGCTTTAGTGGTGCTTCAGTCTGCTTCTGTTTCTGCTCAGTTCTGCTTCTTCTTACTCTAAAGACCATAAGGGCACTACTGATAACCACGCCCGGGATGTATATAACCTATATAATGGTCCGTGCTGGTAACCTGTCAACCATTTCTACTGTTCTTTGCTCATCTCTAAATCTCCATCCGCCAATGTGGTGCATTGCACTGAGGAGCTCTAGAGATACTAACGGCTGCCAGTGCAACGAGGGTGGGATGGGACTGAGGTACTCTGCTGCATGACCCATATATAGTCTTTAGTCTTTGTTCCATGAAGTATGAAATTCAACTTACGTATGATACACACCATATCAACTTGAAATTATGTTCTTAAAAATCTCTTTCCTGTCCCAAGCACTGTGAAACACGTGTACCCCTTTCTCTCTCTCTCTCTCTCTCTCTCTCTCTCTCTCTCTCTCTCTCTCTCTCTCTCTCACACACACACACACACACACACACACACACACACACACTGGTACACGTACATGAACGTTTGACACACTATACCGCGGCTTCAATTTCACTGTATAAGTGAGGTATCGAAACGTGCGGACTCAGTCAGTAATTCAGTCAAAAACGCTACACCACACTTGCTTCTTCTTCTTCTTCTTTTTCTTCTTCTTTTTCTATTATGTTTTTTTATGGTGTTTTTTTTTTTTTTTTTTTTTTTTTTAATGGCCCATGGCCTTAGAGAGAGGGCTGTAGGTGGGGGAACAGATGATGATGATGATGATGATGATGATGCCGCTGATGACGACTGACGGCGACGACGACGACGACGACGATGATGATGATGATGATATGGAAACTTACATAGCGCCTATTCTCGGTCGGAGACCAGGCTCTAAGCTCTGGCATACGCCGGTTTGCCACCCGGTCTCTGTCGGTTCAGTGAAGGTTGTTTTTTTGTTGTTGTTGTTGTTGTTTGTTTGATATGGTAAATGTTGGGGTGCCTGTCCAGGTGGCCAGAACTGTTAGGTCTCAAAAAATAAGTAAATAAATAAGGGGGAGAGCGGAGGCCTGGTTGTTGGTCCAGCATTCATCGGAAGAAGTCCTGAACACAACTCACACTCAGACTGACCCTTAAATGAAGTTAACGACAAAGGGTCTGGATGTCTGTCCGGTTGGGAGGTCCGTCTGGCGTCAGTTTCAGTGGGGAGTCCTGGCTATCAAAAATGGGCTGAAGTCCTCGTTGGCATTTCAGAAGTGAGCCGAGGGGTGTTGGGAGTGGGGAGGTTGGGGGTCCGGGGAGGGCGCGGGGGGGCGGGGGGGGGGGGGAGGAGGGCCTGGCGGTCTGGAGCGACGACAAAATCAGAGTTTTGTCCCCTGTTATAACTGTGGAGACTGGCCATTACCGTCTGGCTCTAAAGTCGTAAAAATTGTCTGCGTGTCTGAATAAAATTACGTTTTGATCAAACAAGTAAAAAACATATAGAACTGATAAATCATATATAAATAATCATGAAATAGGTTATAAAAAATATTTTAAAAACGACATGCCACAAACCAGAGCACTTCCGTCACACGGCGCAGACACACACACACAGAGATTGATCACGTTGATCACTAAAGATGGGGATCCTAGAGAAAATTGCTGAAATTGAAAGGGAAATAGCCCGAACACAGAAAAATAAAGGTATGCAGTTATCATGGTTCTATACATTGATGTCATGCCAATATGCTGCAACGCCCAATAGTACCGCATGGGTTGATGACAGCTGAAAACATGTTGGCCAATAATGCTCATTCTCAGATTTTTCCTCAAGGCCTGACTAAGCGCGTTGGGTTACGCTGCTGGTCAGGCATCTGCTTGGCAGATGTGGTGTAGCGTATATGGATTTGTCCGAACGCAGTGACGCCTCCTTGAGCTACTGATACTGAAACTCAGATTCCACTTCCAGTGACACCTTTTGTAAACTTTATAACAGGTCTCATAAATAAGTTTCAGCAAGATAAAACTGGTCCCTGCGACTGACAGTTTTAATGAAGATAGTTTGGGTATTTGTTTTGATCAGTTTCACTTTTAGTTTTGTTATTTTATGTTCACACACATGCACACACACTCACACACACACAGATGCCTGATCTTTACATGAGTCCAGAGTACTGGTAGGCCATGAAAGCCTACCCTTGGTTTCAGCAGGTTTGTGTAAAACATTAATTACCATATAATGAAAGAAAAACAATAATGAAACGTACACACACACACACACACACACGCGCGCGCGCGCGCGCATAGATAGAGGGAGAAATGCAATACACACTTAACAATTTGCAGTCTCAGAAACCAAGGCCGAACCCTCAATCAACAAACGAACACATTCAGACCCACCCGAAACACACACACACTCTCTCTCACACACACACACACACACACACACACACACCAGCTCCCATGGAAGCACACACACACGTATGCACTCACATACATACTGCCAAAGGTTTTCCGCTAAAAGGGTAAAGAAAGATCTCCCAGACCATGAACATGACATTTAGCATGTTGATCATCCTACTTGATCTGGGAAAGCCCACGAGACCCTGGTCTATTTTTAAGAAAGTTGCGTATTGTTGGTTTGGAGTTGATCAGATGCCAGTTTTCTTTTGATTACTAATGGCTTGTATTGTACCTTTCATGTTACACTTACAGCTGCTCCTCTATATCATTCTTTCTCCAAATTCTGTAAGGTGATCGATGGTGTGATGACCTTGTACCTGTTTTTAACTTTTAAGGTCGTCTTTTTACTTTTGACTTCCAAACATGTTTAGAACTAAAACAATATTTGCCACCTGTCACCTATCCCTTGACTTCTGTTGTTGTTGGGGCACCAGTGAAGACAACACTACCACTATCCTCCATCTGTCTCTGTCCTTCGCTGCAACAGCTAAACAAGGTTGACTGCAGTTTGGGATCCATTTTCTTTGCATTATTTTTTGTGATGTAAAAAAGGGAAAAAAAATTCAGGTATGGTTGTCATTATCTTATATCTTATAAATAATTGTTATGTTTCCATTTCAGCTACGGAATACCATCTTGGGTTGTTGAAAGCAAAACTAGCCAAGTATCGTCAACAACTTTTGGAACCGTCAGGGAAAGCAGGTGCCAAGGTAAATTTATCGGTCTTTTTTGCCTATTTTTCTTAGCATTGAAAGTCAGTGAAACTGAATAAAACTTTTATTTTAATTTAACTTAGTTGTGAGTTTGTCAGTGTCATTGATTTTATTTAGTTGTGGTTTTGTTAATGATTTCATTCTTTCCTAACTCTCCAGAACTTTTGTCGTGCTTTAGCTTCATTGTGAAGTTGGTCATAGAATAGATAAAGAAATGTGTGCGAGAGTGCGCTCATGTTTTTATCTCTGTGCATATATATATAAGCACATGTTTGAGTTTGTGTGTGTGTGTGGTTTTCTCCTTCTAACTGGCATTCATTTTGGTAGCCATATTGACTGATGAGAGGCTTGTAGTTGTAGTAGTTGTAAAACAAAAGTTGAGATTTGATGTTGCACCTAGTGACCTTATGCCCGATTTAAGCTATGGTGATCAAACTATGGAAACAGAGCCCAAAGAAGAAGATTGAGTTGAAGACATGATTGTGACTCAAACTGTGAGTTGTTGTGGGTTTTTTTTGTTGTTGTTTTTCTCAAGGCCTCACTAAGCGCGTTGGGTTACGCTGCTGGTCAGGCATCTGCTGGCAGATGTGGTGTAGCGTATATGGATTTGTCCGAACGCAGTGACACCTTCTTGAGCTACTGAAACTGAAACTGTGAGGTGTTACTGATACCAGAGCCACAGGCTAAAAATCAAAGACACTTTGGTGGAATTATTTATTGACATGGTAATGAAGTGTGTCTCCCAAAGTGTGTCTCCTAAACTATAAAGGCGTAGCTGTGAACATAGATTTGAACAGAATTTTTTTCAAGGCATGATTATCAGTTAATCTGAACTTGCTCATTTGAAAAATGTTGTTTCTAATTCCATAGCTCAAACAGTCAAACTAAAGATTATGACTGTGCATAAACAGTTTGGAAAGCATCACCTATGGCTGTTAAGTGTTGATGTGTTTTTGTTTTTGTTTTTTTTTTTTTTTTTTTGCCTGACAAAGAATAGTATGGTGTGGTGCTTTTGTCCCCACACTTAATTATGTAACTTTATTGCTGAAATTGCTTATGTGTTCAGTTTATGTCATGTATTGAGTACTTAAGACACATGTTCTATTTCCAGGGAGAGGGTTTTGATGTAATGAAATCAGGAGATGCCAGGGTTGCCCTGATTGGTTTTCCTTCTGTGGGAAAGGTAAGACTGCAAAGTCGAAGAATGAATGAATGAAATGACAACATGCAGCCATCATATAAATTTGTTAAAAAAAAAAAAAAAGAAATTGCATGAAATCCAGCCATGAATTTAACGAGCCCAGAACAGCTCTTTTTCTCAAACATCTGGGCTGCTTGCTTTCCTTTTAATAGCAATGAAATGAATAACTGGAAGGACAGAATTTAAGAATGGGACAGTATGAACTTTCGTGATGATTGTGCGCACAGTAAGTACTGTTTCATGATTGTTTGCTGCATTAATTAGCTGTCCGCAGACCGGTGTTTTTAATCCAAACATTCTACAATGTTTCTATCCAGTAAAAGTACACATGAACAAACACTATGCTGTATTATATAGATCTATAAGAGCAAGAAAAAACAGTTGTTGTTGAATGAAAATACGGAAAATATTCTTAGCTTTGTTGTACAAAACCTAGACAATTATTTGAAATAATCTAATTTTGAGTCATTTGTTTTATTCTCTCTTCTTCCCTTTTTTTAAATATTTGCCTTGGAAACTTAAGACTGCTTAATTAAAGTACAGTATGTGCAGTTCTCAATCAGTCAAAAGCAGTCAACAGAACACTGTGCACTTAAGTACAGTTATTTAGTACAGCACAGCGTGGTAATATTGCTAGTTAGTAATGCAGTATCATGCACTTTAGCACATTTGTTTTTCTCTAAGTAGATAAAGTTTCTGAAATGATAACCTTGACAAATATTTTAATAAGTTATACTATCAGCAGGATATGTACATAAAACATCATGAAATGATGAATGATAAACTTGTGAAATAGGACCAGTACTGTTTTCTTCATTTGTGTCATACTAGATGGCTGTTTAAATTTTGTATTACAATTGGTAGTATTTCTCATTTTCTGACTTTTGTTTAAGTGCCTTTTTATGACAAAGATCAGTTACATTATGCATGTTTATGATGGTAAAGTTAAATGCTTTTCACTTTTCATCTCTAGTTTACTGTTTTATATATGTCCAGGGTAACATAATAACAGATAGATATGATTTTTTATTTTCAGTCAACATTGCTGAGCACCCTGACCAAAACAGAGAGTGAAAGTGCTTCGTATGAGTTTACCACACTGACCTGCATTCCAGGTGTCATCGAGGTAAAACCGGCTTGTGTTCTGGAGTTTCTGTTAATGGTATTTAAGTTAATATGAACATGGAAGGCACTTGAAGTGAAATTTGTGTGTGATAGTGTGCATTTGGTTCATGAAAACTAGGGGCTGTTATTTTCATCTGATTAATAACACTTTGAAAAATTTTTTAAAAGATAATAAAAAGCTACCTTGTGTTTAACTTGTGTTGAAGTTTGTGCTTTTTGAGAACATTTGACCTGGATGCAGTTTTATGAATATTTCTGTTGTGATGCATGGAAGTTTTTTCTTGTTTATGTATGTATATAATCAAACTATTAAAGTTACCTTTCTTCCTTTTAGCTTTGTCAGTTTGTGGTTACTTTTTTTTTTCGTGGTGATATTAATAATAAAAAGGATGATAATGTACATTCATATAGTGCCCTTTCTCTCTAAGAGCTCAGGGTGCTTTACATAAAAGAAAAAAAATTAATGTTTTTTCATTGATAAACAGTGAAAGAACAATGTATATTTACATGCTGTTTCAGCAGATTTATTATTTCTTGTTTATAGTATGCTGGGGCCAATATACAACTGCTGGATTTGCCTGGGATCATTGAAGGAGCTGCACAAGGTAATGCTAGGAATTTATTTTTTGTTAAGTAGTACTTCTGCTTGCCAGTACATGTATTTTGACTGCTCTTGCTCTAAGGTAAATTGATGCTACACAACATCACGTTCTGCTGTTGACGGTATACCATCTTTTTGATGAAGCTGTTCTGAGATTTAATTTGGACAGTCAGGTAAGTGTTACATGTTATTTAGGCCAGATCTAACCTCAGACAATGTGGCTGCAGCATTCTTGGACAATGCCACTCAGCAAAGAACTGTTTGGAATGCAAACAAATTAAACGACAACAAAACAACAACGAACCACATCGTAAAAAAAAAATTAAGGAAGAAACAAACTGTTTTGTTTTGACATTATTGTTGGGTTTTTTTTGTTTGTTTGTTGTTGTTGTTTTTTTTTAACTATTGGTGTTTGATTTTGGTTTCTGGTGTTTGAAATTTCTCATTCATTCAATATTTACCTATTGTTAAATGCTAACAGGCAAGGGGCGAGGTCGTCAGGTGATTGCTGTGGCCCGAACAGCTGATCTCGTCATCATCATGTTGGATGCCACCAAGGGTGATATTCAGAAGTAAGAGGATGGCTTCTTTTTTCTTTCTTTCTTAAGTTATGCCGAAATATGAATTTGAAAATGCTTGCTTTTCACCTTTTTTCCCCTCTGATAATTTATAGTACCGCTTCTGTGGCATTCCAGCTCATCATTATGTTGACTTGTGGTCCATTCGCATTCATCTGATGTGCAGTCATCATATTGATAAACTGTAGTTGAAGTCATGGCAGAGTTCATGACCATTAACTTGGAACCTGAATTTGTGACATAACCCTGTGAGTGTTAGAAAAGCATTGTCAGATGGACATGTTGCTGATGTTCTCGTATTTGCACACACTTTGACTGGTTCAGTACAAATTATTAAGTGTTATCTGTTGTGTCAGTCTTACTAAAAGTAAAACTCTAGATTTTGTTATGTCATAAGAGAACATTAACAGAACTCCTTTCAGAGTGTGTTTTGGCCTCTTTTTGAAGGATCAACTTTTGGTTAAAAAAAATGCTATTATTATACATTATTGTCAGATTTGTTACAGACTTAGAGCGGCAGACAAATATGTCATTAAAACTAAGGTATGTGTATATTTTGTTGTTATGTCTGCATAAGGCAGTACATGACAAAATATACCTGTCATTAAAACTAAGATCTGTGCGTATTTTGTTGTTACGTCTGCATGAGGAAGTATCAGAAGGCAGACGTTCACTCGTATGTATACAAGTGGGCTTTTACATGTATGACCGTGACTGTTTTTATCCTGCCATGTAGGCAGCCATACCCCGCTTTCCAGGGGATTTTTGGAAACAAGAGTTGATCCTTCAAAAAGAGGCAAAAACACTCTAAAAGGAGGAGTTATGTTTGTGTTTATGATATAACAAGCAATACTGACACAACAGAAGGGAGACGTCTTTCTGTCACAGGGAGTTGCTGGAGAGAGAGTTGGAAGCGGTGGGCATCAGGCTGAACAGGGAGAAACCCAACATCTACTTCAAGGTTTTCATTGAGCACTTTTAACTTTTTCTTTCTGTTTTTTCTCTCCTGTGGGTGCTTAGTGTTATGATGTATGGATGTTCATTATGTGATTGAAGTGACTGTATGTAGTATGTGTGTGATAGTTGTTACAGATTTTTTTTATTTGTGATTTTTTTTTAATTTATGTGAAATGTTTCTCTTTGTTATATTTTTCTCATGCGATTTGCCTCAAGCATCAGTGTATTTGAATGAAAAGGAGCAGTAGAAAAATAAATTATTAACATATTTCCTTTATTCAGCCTCTTTTTCCATTCCTCTCCCACTCTTTCCTTTACTCCCTTCGTTTCTTTCCTCTGACCATCTCTTTTTCCCTGTCCTGATTCTCTCCACCCTTCTCATCCATTTGTCCTGCCTTTCATTTCATTTCTTCCTTTCTTTCTTCCACCTATGGGCATGCCAGGGACTCTCTCAGTATGAATAGTGTCCAAACCTTCTGGAAATTCTGTGCTAGAAATTCACTCTTTTTCTATCGCTCTCTTTGTGTTTGGCCTTTTCCTTTTCTTTCTCTTTCTTCTGTCGTCTCTTCCTTTCTTGTTTTCTTCCCTCATTGTCCATTCACCCATACTTTATCCAGAAAGTCTTGATATTTTTTTAGTCTTTCTCGAAACTCGATAATTTGGATATTCTTGCTGTGTTGTATTCTTTTTTTGTACCTAGAACATGCTGGTTGTTAAAAAAAAAAAGAAGAAGGTTTTGTATGCTTGTTAGTTTGTGTATAGTTTTGTGTACATTGTATGAATTATATTTATCTTCAGATTTTTATAAAATTTTCTGTCGAAAAAGTAGTGGAGGCATGGCCCAGGTTTATTTTTGAGAATATGACTACTTCAGTACTGATGCCTAATTTTCCAGGATTTTCTCTTTGGGTTATAAGGGATCAGTATTCACTGCACCAAAGATGAAATAAATGAATTGTTTGTTTATTTTTCCAGCAAAAGAAAGGAGGTGGAATTTCTTTCAATTCAACAGTGCCACTGACCAAGTGCAACGAAAAGTTGGTGCAGATGATTCTGCATGAATACAGTATCCTTCTGTCTGAAAGATGTGTTGTGAACAAGAACTTGAGCATGAAGTTGGTGTCAGTTCACAAATGTTGCCTTTGAATTTGCCAAAGAATTGTGTATTTGTCTGTGATGTCACATCTGTAAAGCCCATATCCTTTGTCTTTTTATAACGGGAAGATGGTGATTTATACACCAATGTACATATTTTGTGTATTTTTTAATTTTTCCTGAGCATGATTTCATCAGGTTTTTGTTGTTGTTGTTGTTGTTTTGTTTTTTTTGAGACTGTAGAAATGGAGTTTGTTTAAAAACTTGTGCACATGCATGCAAACACACACACATACAGAGAGAGAGAGAGAGAGAAATGTATACAATATTATGCAAAATATAGGTGTTGTTTTAATCTATAGATTATTTTCATAAAACAGTATAGCTAAACAGAATTATGTTCAGTGCTTGTTTAGTGCTGTTTGTTTCTTGCTAGACATTGCCTCAGACTGACAGAGTAAAATATGGAGATAAGAAAATCGATATGAAATTTCAATTTGTATCTCTTACTACTGATTTCCTTAACTGTGATCAGAAATTTTCAATGCTGAGGTGTTGTTTAGAGGAGACTGTACCTCTGATGAGTTTGTGGATGTTATTCTGGGCAACCGTGTTTACATGCCATGTCTTTACGTGAGTATAGATTGGATTTTTTTTTTCCAATCAAAGGTAACTACACATCTATTGAACAAACCAATCAAAGATTATACACACAAAAGGTAGTCTCCACTTACCATACTCACAAATCACTTGAGTTGTACAGATTAAAGATGAGATTGAACACAGGAGGCAGTCTCCACTTACATATTCACAAACCAATCAAAGATTATACACACAAAAGGTAGTCTCCACTTACCATACTCACAAATCACTTGAGTTGTACAGATTAAAGATGAGATTGAACACAGGAGGCAGTCTCCACTTACATATTCAATTGTCACTTGTACAGATTAAAGATGAGATTGTACTCTAAAGGCATTCTCCACTTACCATATTTCATAACCACATTAACAGATTCCTTTCAAATATGAAGTGTTTGAAGTGTGTTTAAGATATTTAAGAAAAAAAATCTTTGGGGACATTGTACATCCATCTGTGTAGTTGTGTGGAGGCCTGAGTAGCGTGTTGGGTTTTTGCAAAGGTCAGGCATCTGGTTTTATTTTTTGTTGGTGTTGTAGTTGTTGTTTTTTACAGCAGCGTATATGGATCTGTCCTCACGCTCTAACACCTATAAACTGAAGCTGTGTGAAGAATTATTGGTGCTCTGCTACTCACAGCTCAGAATCGTCTCCTGCTGTCAGTGTCAGTCACTTCCTCGGCCAGCATGCTATATGTATAGGTTTCGGTGTGTTTGTGCACACTGCATGCCCTTACATGTATGACTAATGAATCACTGGCTTGTTTTTCTTCTTTTTTTTAAATTTTATTTTTCTTACCCCAGTATACCAAAGGAGGGACCATGGCAGAATTGATTGTGCATTGGACTTCTGAGCCAGTATTCACCAGTCATCGTAGTTCAAGGCCTCATTTCGGCATGGTGTTGTGTCCTTGGGAAAGGCACTTTGCTCCGATTTGCCTCACTCTGTCCAGGTGTGAATGGGTACCTGTCTTCGGTTGAAGAAGGTTCTTCTTCTTCTTCTTCGTTCGTGGGCTGAAACTCCCACGTTCACTCGTATGCACACGAGTGGGATTTTACGTGTATGACCGTTTTTACCCTGCCATGTAGGCAGCCATACTCCGCTTTCGGGGGCGTGCATGCTGGGTATGTTCTTGTTTCCATAACCCACTGAACATTGACATGGATTACAGGATCTTTAACGTGTGTATTTGATCTTCTGCTTGCATATACACACGAAGGGGGTTCAGGCACTAGCAGGTCTGCACATGTTTTGACCTGGGAGATCGTAAAAATCTCCACCCTTTACCCACCAGGCGCCGTCACCGTGATTTGAACCCAGGACCCTCAGATTGAAAGTCCAATGCTTTAGCCACTCGGCTATTGCACCCGTCTAGGAGAAGGTTAAAAAGGAGAGGATTGGGCCCCACCCTCCTAAGCGGAGCCCTGGATACAGTGGATGTGAATAGCTGCTGTGGAGGGCTATGGGACCCTTAGCAGAGGAAATGTGTTCTTCATTATGACTGCATCTGTTTGTTTGGTCTCTTTGCAGGTATACAACAAGATTGATCAGATTTCTATAGAAGAAGTGGACAGGCTTGCCAGGCAGCCTCACACTGTGGTCGTCAGGTGTGTGAACATGGGTTGTTTTTTTGTTGTTTTTTTTTTAACCCTTTTGCAAGAATGGTGTATTCATTGAATGTGTTTCAGTCTTGGGTAATGTGCATCAGTGTGCAAGGATGTGTGAATGAACACCACCACAACAATTAACTGTGTTGTTTTGTTTTTTTTAAACATAAAAGCAATTAAATCTCCTTGACTTTGACTCTTTTTTTTTTCTTTTTTTTTTTTTTTTTTGTCAAAAGGGATTGTTAACATTCCAGAATCAGCAGCCTAGCTTATAGATCTAGAAGGAGTATTGCTAGAAAGTAGGTCACAAAGATATGGGTGTGGTACAGCTTGTGGTATTAAATACCTTTGTAACTTGTTGCTTGCAGCTGTAATATGAAGCTGAACTTGGACTACCTGCTGGAGATGGTGTGGGAGCACCTTGCTCTCCTCCGCGTCTACACCAAGAAAAGGGGAGGTCAGTGCTGGCATCACGTTTGACTCGAGAAAATGATGATGATGTATACATGCAGTTCACAGTGCATTCATTCATGTCTGTTTATACATTACAAGTGAGACTCACTGGATGAGCATGCACACCTCTGTAAGCTTGGTTATACAAGTAGGTGATGATGATGATACAGATACTTATATAGCGCCAGTCCTCTGTCAGAGACCAAGTTCTAAGCACTTTAAAAACACGGAGTCATTTACACAACAGGTTGCCTACCTGGGTAGAGGTGACTGGCTATTGCCAGTGAGCAATTGGCATTCATTCCGCTCGTTTAGATTCCCCTATACACAGCCACACCCGGGCTCATCCGTCACAGTTCCAGCGTCGGCAGTCTGCAGGGAACCATCAGTGTTAGGTTGCCAGGAGGCCACACACCAAAGGAGACCCTGCATTGCTGCTTAGTTACTTCAGTGGTGTTCAGTGGTGCCTGTTCTGATTTAACGTACTTAAGACGCCACATACTAAGCCCCATACTAATGACAATAATGGCTTAGTCGCGGAGCCAGACTGAGTGAGCGTCCCTCCCAGAGTGCAGACCACCACCACGTCCCTCAAATAACAGCCCCCCCATGAATCTGCCGACACTGAAGACATTGTCAGGACTCACCCCAAGCACAAAAGTGGAGAGGTATTTAAAGTGAGGTCACCATGAGAGCAGGGCATGAAAGGCCACATACTTTGAGACTGTTTTGTTTTATATTGATGATGATGGAGGAGGAGGATGACGATGTTGCTATGGAGGTCCATTTTGGTTTGGGACTGCGTGACAAGGCTGTACTCTACGCTTCCTGTCATAATGATATCCTGGCTTTAACCAGCCTGAGAGATACAGACACTTGCAGTGTTGGTCAGGTAATTAGAGCAACACACCCAAAGACGCATCCTTGAAGTGGATGACATTCGACTGTGTGTGGTCCCAGTCTCCCCATTTAAGCCCACAGCACACTCAGCTCTGGGTAGGAGCCGGCCATGGGCCGAAAAACCCACCTCCGCTGGGATTTGAACCCGCATCGTCCCAGCCGTCACTCCACAATGCTAACCACTTCGCCACAGCAGCTGCTTATTCAATCAGGTTTCAGTGACACACACACACACATGCACACACACACACACACACACACTCATACAGACATGTAACATTTTACATGTATGATCCTTTTGCTTATTTACCCCGCTGTGTAGGCAGCGACACTCTGTTTTCGGGGGTGTGCATACTGGGTTCCTATTTCCATAACCCGCCGAACACTGGCAGTGATAACAGAATCTTTAAAATCTTTAATTTGCATATTTGATCTTCTGCGTGCATGTACATAAAAAGGGGGGTTCAGGCACTAGCAGTTCTGCACATATGTTGACCTGAGAGTTTGGGGAAAAAAATTGGTCATACATCATATAGGTCTTACATCAGCCTTGTATGGTTTTGGATTTGTTGTGTTTTTGTTTTGGTAGGGTGGGGTGTAGCAGAGTTTTTGTTTTGTTTAGTTTTTGTTTTTTTGTTTGTTTGTTTTTTGCTGTTTTTGTGTGTGTGTGTGTGTGAGATATGGTGCAGCATGATATACATGCCAATCTGCATGGCCTTGCTGTGACACCTGCTTGGAACTGGGACTGTGTGAACGCAGTCAGCAACATAAACCTATAAATATCCTGTTTAAAGTATTGGAAAGTTGGTGTATAGTTTCTTTTTTGTATGTGTTCTGTTACTGCTTGAACAGAGACTAGAACAGAAACTTACAAATGTGCCAGTTGGTTTACTGGATTTAGTTTCTGTATTTTAACTTCTTACTGCATGAATGCACTTGCAGACAAGAACATTTTCTATGCTCAAAGGTCTGGGTTTTCTTAGTGATGATTCTTCTTCAGATTACAAGTATCTCCACTGTGATTAGTAGACTGGTTTTTATTAAATGTATTATTTGTTGTGGTTGTTGTTATATTTGGATGAAAATATGATTTTTTGTTGTACTTTGATGAGCATTGGCTTTCTGAAAAGTTATTTGTGCATGTGTTGCCAGTGTGGTGTTGTAACGTGCAGCGTTTTTCTGAATTTTGCAGAAAGACCAGATTTTGAAGGTGGGCTGATCTTGAGAAAAGGAGCTACTGCAGAACATGTTGTAAGTGTGCATATATATATATATATATATATATATATATATATATATATATGGATGGATGGATGGATGGGTAAATGGATGGATGGGTACATGTTTGTGTGTGTGTAATTGTGTCTCCTAAGAAAATATTTTAAAACTGATTTTTGTCTGTTTCTAGCTCTTTGTCCACTGGTTTGGGGAAAGTAAGGAGATGTGTTTCCTGGTGTAAAACAGGGGGAATAAAGACAGCGTGTAGCAGAAAGTCTTAAAAAAATGTCTTAAGTAGTGCTCTTTCTATAATACTGCCAGAGTGAGAATGTTTTGTTATCAGTTTGTCTGTCTCTGCTTTATTAGAGTGTTTCTGTTTGCAGTTTGTATGTCAATGCTTGTTCGTCTGTGAGGGATAAAGGAGGGTTTTTTTTGTGTGGTTTTGTTGATTATTGCCTGAATTGTTATGGAGAGTGAGCCAGTCTCCAATAAATTTTAGATATAGCGAACAAATCCAGTATGATAAATAGAATAGTGCAATCAACAACCATCTACCTGAAGATCTAGTCATCAGCCCCATCCACATGTAATATGTGGTTTCTGTTCAAATGTGTGTGTGCGTGTGTGTGTGAGAGAGAGAGAGTGTGTGTGTGTGTGCGTGCATGCATGTGTGTGCAGTGCGTGCCTGTGTGAGTAATAGAGTTTGCACAAGTTTTTATATTGATATGCACTTGTATGTATCCTAATTTCTACTGTATCTGTGTTTGTGTATGATTTTCGATTTATGTTCGTACCTTGTTGTGTGCTTTCCCCCCCACCCCACCCCCCCTCACCCCCAATATTCCTTGTGACCCTGGTACACTTGGTAATAAAGACATATTCTATTCTATTCTATTCTATTCTATTCTATGAAATTGAACTTGAAAGAACAGTTATAGCCATACTACTTGCTTGGTTCAAGTCAGGTTAGAAGAACTTAAATGGAACCCATGTAAACACAGAACTGCTCTCTGTTTCAGTGTCACGCCATTCACAGAACTATCGCCGCAACTTTCAAATACGCTTTGGTTTGGGTAAGTCAATTTCCGTCGTTATTTCAACCTGCAAAAATGAAGAAATATTGAATGAATATTGAAATACAGAACTGTATCCATCTGTCACAGTGTCCACCAAAGGCACATGATTTAATCACATGCAATGCTCAACTTATACAGTTATAGCTAATAAACTTCCTTTCTGTTATCTTTTTTTTTCTGCACAAAATGATAATAAATGGCAAGCCTCAAGATTCAGTTTATGAAATACCTGAAGATGTTTGTTATCTTATTGTTTGGATAGTGAAGATTCTCTGTGTGAGCATGTGTGATTGTGTGTGTGTGTGTGTGCGTGTTAGTTTGCCATGGTACTACCAGATAATAAATAATAATCATATTTAAACTGTACATGGATCAAACTTCTACCCCATATACATACAGTGTATGTGTATTTACATGCGTTTATGAATTTACACATGGGTACATGTTTGTGTGTGTGTGTGTGTGTGATATTTGTGTGCATGTGTGTGGTATTTGTGTGCATGTGTATGTGTTTTCTCCAACATGTGGAATGATGATGTTGCAGGGCCGCAGCACAAAGTACAGTCCCCAGAGAGTTGGATTTCACCACCCAATGTGTGATGAAGATGTGATACAAATTGTTAAAAAGTAGACACAGGATGAGAGAACCCAGCAGTTTTTCAAAGACTTTTTACCTGTGCTTATCTTTTTTTTTTCTTTCGGTTTTTTTTTTTTTTTTTTTTTTTTTGCCTGTGTATGTATACTTTGAATGCAGGAAAATTGTGTCATTATCCATCCCACACCACCCTTCCTTTCTTTCTTTTTTTATTTTTATTTTTTATACGCTCTTAAACTTTCATGGATCAGCGTCACAAGGGATCGTATTGATGACTGTTTCTTTGAATTAAAAAAAAAAGAAAAAAAAAAAAGGAAAAATAAATAGATGGAAATTGGATGACTTGTGAACAAACAAGATATAAGACTGTATTAACTCTGTATGCAAATGACTCAAACCAGAATGTTGTACAGCTGGGTTTGACTGAAATGAAAATATAATGTGCTCAAAGGAACAAAATTTGTATTGTTTCAGAACAAGTTTGTAGTTTCTTTGAATAATTTTAAGCATACAGATAAGTTATTGATGATGGGATTGTGACATCTCAAAGTTTTACTGAGTGTAAAAAAAGTATTCATTTTCTCTGGAAATATTTGGTCTGTCAACACTAATTAGGCTTGAAAATAGAAAGAAACAACAACTAATTCTTTCCACATATTCATATTTTTGGGTTGAAAGTCTTCTGAATTAAACTGTATATCTGGGTTCTGAATGTTTTAAAGTCAAGCCTCCAGAACAGCATGATTTTCTTGGGTCGTTCCCGGTTCATTGCCAGATGAGTGAGAATAGTGTTTAGTTCAGTTGCAATTTTAAGACAGCCTGGCATTGTATTTCTTGTCTTCAGTTAAAAGAAAAGAAACCCAATATCCCAAGCAAACCATATAATTATGTGACCTGGTTCAAGACAAAATTTGACAAAAAACAAGAACGCCACAGAATCGACAGACAGACAGAAAATACGAAAAAAAACTTAGCCGTATGGAGAGCACAGGACAGGAGTCATAATGGCTGCCGTCAAAAGAGGGCGCTAGCCAGCAGGACAAAGGGGAGGTTACCTACTTCCAGGAGGTTATCGGCCGTAGTTTTATTTTCTCCGCATAGGCGGATAGTAGTTTGCACAGGCAGGAATGTCAGACCCCTGCCGGAGTCTGCACTAGTTTGGTCACAGTAAGTATGTTATTTAAACGTAATTTTAGATAGAAAATTTCCTTTCTGCACTGGCCACACAGAATGAAACTAACGACACCATCAGCTTGGTTATTGCCTGCCAGTATTTCAAAGATGGTATTGAGTTTTCTGGAATGGAACTACAATCAAGTCAGCAACACATAATACAACTTTTTTCATCAACCATCTTGCCACAGTGTCTATTTCTATGTGAATCATTCAGCATGCAATGGTGACGTTTGTTGTGAAGTTCTGAGCTGAAATAGTCATGGGAAAGACAAGGAGATACAAATGAATAACTATTCATTGTTTGGATATTTGTAAAATGCTGATCCACTGTGCATTAATATTCAGCACACTGTTTACTTTTAGTTCTACAAAAAATCATTTTTTGTAAGTGAGCAGTGAATATAGTAGAGGTCAACTAACACTGTTTACGCATCATCTAATTGCAGTAAATGTGTTTTTTTCTTTTCTCTTTTTATCATTCAGTGCAATTAAATTCAGATAGTTTTTGCACACCCCCACCTTTATGATTTGCATGCAAAACACAATAAGATTTGAGTGGCCTGGATGTGCTCATTATTGCGACCCTCGGTAGTGGAAAGACTGAACCATGCATAAAAGGTTTTGAAATTGAATGTGTACATTTTTTGTCTTATAAAGATCCATCCATGTATATATCATTGTGTTACATGAATACATTTTGAGTGAATTCGCTTTTGAAATTTTGTGGAAAGGCTGTTTAATTGATGTATACATTATGTTTGAAAGTCATGGGCTGTTGCTGGAGTCTGTTTTTGTGTTGTATGTTTATGTGTGTTAAATGTTGCTGTTGTTGCAGTCATTTATCTGCAAATCTAGCTGCGTTGTATATGAGGTGCCTCTTCGCGATTTTTGGTTTTGTATACCTGTTACTGTATATGATTTTGTGTACTATGTGTAATGATGTTTGAGCTGAGGTCAGTTTTTTTTTAACCTCTGGTGATAAATTGGATGGAATGGTCAGTGTCAGAGGCATGTCCTGGCTTTATGTACATGGATATGACTATACATAAGCCTAATTTTCGTTTCTTTTCTTTTTTTTCAGATTCTACAGGATTGATCAGTATTGACAGTGTTTTTAACCCTAATATAGCCCGGCTCATTTGGTGAGGCTATAAGCAATATTGATAAATAATTCTATCTGCAAGAAATTCTGCATTTTATAAAACACAGTTTCATGCAGGAAACATTGGACAGGTGTCATTTAAAATACTTTAAATAAAATAAAAAGAATAGTGATTATGATAATGAAAATCAGTTATTGTAGCAGTTGTTTTCAAAGAAACATTGCTCTCTGTGAGACTCATGAGACAGAGTTGCTGAGGACAGAAAAAAAAAACAATCCTTTTTTGCATGAGTTCACTTTTGATCATGGAATGTGTATGGTCTGTCCAGCAAATAAATGTCCATGATAACAGTCTGGTTGACCATGTGATTTACTGTGATAAATAGCATGGATGGAGATGTGCACAAAAAAAGAGCTTTATTGGGTTCTGCACTGGACCTAGTTGAGTTGCTGTCAGTGACCTCTCCTTGGAAGATACTGCACGTTTAACAAGCATGTTCTATTAACTCTTTTGTTCCTATTTTTCTATGAACCATTACTCCCCCTTGTTCTGAGATTCCTACCATGTGCATATTCCCTTCATTCCTGGATTTAGTGAAGAGAAAGAAAGTATGAAGCCGGGTACTTATTTCGGAGGCTTACGGCAACGCAGCTCATTACAGTACAATAAGATTGTCGTATACTTTTGTGTACATAATTGATGTGAGAAGTTGTCTGTGAGCCTGTTGACACTATAGGGTGACATCTCTGGTGACACTCAGGTGTAAAACAGGTGACTTTGGGGTCAAACACAATGCAGGCAAGTACGTACCACATGCAGGACAGTGTTTTGCTTGCAGAGTATGCACATCATGCAGGTACTCACCGAGCAGTGCCACACTGTCATATCCATGAAAACTGTCACAGTTGTCACTGCTATTGTCCTTATCACATGAGTGATTTTAATTTTGTCTCAAAGAGAATATATGCCTTTCACTACACTAGCAGTCACTGAGCCAGAATAAGATCATTATCTACACAATTCTTGAACAAAAACTTTTAAGAAACAATACTTTCTTTAAATACGCATGTCCATGTCACAGTCATCACATAATATGCCAACAAAGGTGACACGTATGTGATATACCTTGAAGCAGTCATGCCAGTAACTGCACAAATATACATCACAATTTTCACACTTGTTACTTTTTGAACTTTTCATCACCCACTATCTGTGCTTCTGTAGCAACAGTTAACTGCATTCTCTACTCGTCATTCAGTTGAAACAGATAGAAATTATCAACTGATAGAGCATTGTAAAATTCATTATCAGAAAACTGGTCAGAATCCGAACTTACTACACATTCCATTTTTCTGTGTCTGTGTGTCTACACAGCACATCGGCAAGAGTGTAGCGGTGCCCCCTTTCCCACGGCCTAGGGAGGGGAAGGGGGTGTCTGGCATCCATTCTTTTCATAAACACTGCCCCGCAAGTGATCCAGTCAAGGACAGATGACGTGCGCTGATGACGCGACTTGCGGGAAGTTCAAAGCGCTTACCGCGAAAACCGATTTTCCGGGCTGCAGGAAGGAAAGGGGGAATTCTCTACTGCATGGTTTTCCGGCCTCCAGGAATGAAGGGGTCAAATTCCTGTAAACCAGAAAACCGTGCTGCAGGGATGAAAGAGTTAATAGACATTACGCATCACAGATTGCAAGTACAACACTAAGGTATATATACTGTACCTGAGATTCTCAACACCATAATAAACAAACTGTTCCAAAAGCATGCATACTTGTGCTCAAGCACCACACCTTGTCTCGCCCATTACCATCCTCCTCCCTCTTCTATGCCTTTCTTTGCTGCGCATATGCACATGCGCATAAACACACAGAAACATATGCTGAGAAGATAACCCTTCATTTTCCTTACAAGAATAAAAATCCTGCATACTTTGTCACACCCATGCTGGCACACACATATTTATGCATGCACGTACACTGGCACACCACCACCACAACAGTGAAGGGACAGGCTGATTGACGTAATTCACAGATTTATACATATAGAACCATGTGATGCCTGTTAACATTGTTGCCAACGAGCATGACTGGTTGTTTTTTTTGTTTTCTATATGTGCATCTGTCATGGTCATGTCTTTCCTCCCTCTTTTCACACATGCGCACACAAACACAAACACACACACACACACAACGCCATTACTTCATCTCCCTCTGCCACCCAAAGTGTTGACAAACAACAGATTAACACATTGAAAATTCAGCATTATCTAAACCTAATTCAGACAAGTCATGGCATTAGCTATATGTCAAAGCCAGTCACACTTGGTCTTCAAGCTACTTTCGTTACTCAGTGGCGCTCACTTTCTCAGAAATTGATCCTGAATTAAAACCAAATGCCATCCTTCAGACTCCATTCCACAATCTGTAATTTTAATTCTTCAACTCTGTGAATGACCTTTTTACCAATACAGCAATGATATCTTCCTCAGTGTTATTCTTTCGAACTTTCAGTCAGCTGTAACTCCTTAACTAAGCAACAGATCCATGCCAAAACTGAGAAGACATTGAAACTGGTCACTGTGATAGGTTAAAGAAATGGCGTTCATTATTATCCAGTTCAACCAGACCAAATCTGATCAGATCTGACTGATCTGTATGCACCCCCTGTATTGAATGTTGGTGGTTCTGCTTCTGCCTTGATCCTCCACAATGATGGTGCTGAGCTGGACTATTTCGTCCTGAAAATAGCCCTGTTATCAGAGTTAACTAGCCTTGTTTGCTAACTGCAGAGGACTCCAAAAACCGAAAGGCTGCTCTCAAAGACTGTGACTGGTGAATGGCCTGTCACTTATGAATAAACAAATCCCCCATAAAAATCAGTACAAGCTTCAAATGGAAAGGGAATTAAACAACTGAAAAACGAAGTAAAACAAAAAACATAAACCATTATGAAATGCTGAATCTACGAGTGATGTCCATTGATGATTTCCCCTGACTTACTTCCGGATATTGTAAGTGGCTGAAATTGCACATGTATAAAAACACATATCTCAGTCACATGGTAATTTGCGTCTCAACTCCTAAAAGTTTCTCTTTTACAGGTGCTATATGGTGGAGTTGGGTGTGATGATGGAGCAAGCTGAATGCAGAACGATTATCAAGTTTCTGTATTTGAAAGGCCGCACACCAAGGGTGAAGTTCCATGAGATAAAAGAGACTGGAGAGGATGCCCCATCGTATGACGTAGTCAAGCACTGGCATCGTCAGGTCACGTGTGATCGGACATCGTTGGAAACGGTTCCCATTCCAGAGCGACCACACTCCGCCATGTATGGTGACACCATCCGGCAAGTGGAGGCCGCCATTTTGGAGAATCACTGCATGACCGTTCGCCGGGCAACTACTCCAAGATCAGTGTCAAGATCAGTGTGGGGTCTGTGGGAAAAATCATCCATGACCAATGTCCATGCGAAAGTTGTCTGCACGACGGATTCCCCGATCGTCAAAACCTTTCCAGAAGCAGGAACGATTTACGTGCTCCAAGGCTCTTTTGGCCATGTGTTAAAAAAAAAAATAACTGTAAAAAAAATATTTAAATTTTTTTTTTTAACAAAACAGGCGGACTTCTTTGACAGGCATATCACGCAGGACGAAACATGGGTGCATCACTATAATCCACAGACTAAAGCCCCGTCGAAGCAATGGAAGCATTTTGACACACCACCTCCGAAGAAGACCAACCCTCGGCGGGCAAGGTCATGCTCACCGCAACGGTCTTTTGCCCGGAGACCAGCACGGAGCTGTAATGATGGATTTCCTGGCAAAGGGTACCACTATTACCGGGACATACTATGTTTCATTGCTGCAGAAATTGCGGGAGGTCATCAAAACCGAGAGGCGTGGCATGCTGACCAAAGGTGTCCGCCTCCACAGGCAAGACAACGCCCCGATTCACAACTCGCATGTTGCCCTGACGGAAGCACGGTCCTGCGGCTATTGATGATCCTTCGGTCCTCACCCCCTTTCTCTTTTGACCTCCCACCACCTGACTTCCACCTCTTTCCAACCATGAAGTCATTTTTGAAGTGCAAACACTTTCCCAGATGATGAAACGTTTATTTCAGTCTGAGGTCAAGTCGTGGCGTCTGGCTCAACCTGCAGACTTCTACAGACAATATATATATATATATCAGGTCTTCATAGCAGCATAAGGCGATGGGAGAAGTGTCACCTTTGGTGGTCGGTATACTTGTATGGAAAAAGACTATAATAAACTGTGCCTCTCAGTCACTTGATGAGAAGTGAGTCAATGGAAATCTTTAATAAACATCCCTCGTAGCATTCATCAAAGAGAACTTTAAAAAACAATGAGTAATTCTCGAATTTCTGACATGTTCAAGAAGTATGATCAGAAATGTTGAGTAGATGTTTCCAGACTCTTTCCAACAATGGGAAAAGAAAGAACTCATTGATTTCCAGTAGGCTTTTTTTCCCCTGGCGACAAATTAACACTGAATTTCTTTCTTTTCTTGAATACGACAATGTCAGTAAACCGTAGGTAGGCCCATACATGTTCCTTATTTTTCTGGTCGGATTCTTTCATACGGGAACTCGAACATTTTGTTAACTAGGCCGTCATCATCTGTTGGGATCTGAATGATTTATTGTTGTTCAACGTCCTATGGGCTGGCTACTAGTTCCGGCCCACCGCATTTAAGCATTCAGTCATGTGTTTGTTCCATATCAGAAATTTCCGGTCGATTCTTTTAAACCCATTTTTCACGAATTTAACCTTGTTCTCTTTTGTAAAACCTGTTTCCAGAATAGTTGAATTCTTTACTGCATTCAGGCTAACTGAAATTGATGAAAAACAACTGCCGAAGCGGCAGCCTTTCATTGACTCAAGAAGCCCGAGAGGAGGTGTAGGGTAATGTGTGTGTGTGTGTTGGAGCTCATGTACGTTTATATGTATTTGACTGTGCTTTCATATCTGTGAAACTGCATGTTCGGTGCATATCTGTTATGCATGTGTGGGTGTATATGTGAATGTGTCTTCATGTTTTACATCTATTTGCTTATATATCATTTATTCACCTCCTTTTTTTTTTTTTTTCCTCAAGGCCTGACTAAGCGCGTTGGGTTACGCTGCTGGTCAGGCATCTGCTTGGCAGATGTGGTGTAGCGTATATGGATTTGTCCGAACGCAGTGACGCCCGGCTCCTTGAGCTACTGAAACTGAAACTCAAGAAGCCCGGCAGTTATCATTCATTGTGTGACGCCGGCCAAACGCACTTGTCGTTTTCATATTGACGAAACCGGGCACAGAATAAGAAGAGTGATGCTAATTAACTCTGTTGGGCACCGGCATCTGCACATTATTGTTCTGTAACTGCATGCATGACTTGCAGATGGCACGGCCGGTCAGTGCTCAGTATAACGCCGTACGAGAACGGCGTCACAGTACAGTGTTTGTCTCAGTTGCCGAGTGTCTGTCATGTTGTGTCCACAACTAGTGAGATATTACTGACACGACGTGACAACAGCTAGGTGGTATTCAGTTAACAAGACTGATGAGTACAGTTGTGCCGGCGGTTTGTCTCCCTGATATGGCATGAGTGAGACTATTTTATTCTTCGCGACGTTTTTATTTTAATTTTATGATTATGATTATTAAGTTATCATCTTATTATTTTTCGTTTATCTATGTATATAACCACTCATGCCTCGGCGCATCTATGTGTCTGCACAGAAAAATTGTGTTACATGGTCGTAGTCACACTGAGCGTCACAGTTTTATTCACTTGCCGTTACCCGGCAGTTAACTGGTTGTTTTGCAATGTCAGTAATTTGGGTACACAGACGGTGATCGGAGTCATCAGTCAGTGATGGAGTTCAGTAAAACAACCCGGCACCGGCCGCGCCGCATATTCCAGTCACCGAGTCAGGTGCTCAAATTAGCCGGCCGCGGCCACTTGCATGCCGCCGGCGATGGTAAACTTGAAATAATGAGCTTCTTTTTTTTTTTTAAATTTGAAAACGATCCGTTTTATCTCTTGCATTGCAAGTTATTCAGTGAAAAATAAATCAGTGTTTGATTCCTCAGCCACGGTGTGTTTTTTGCTTGCTTTCATCTTTTCATACATGTTACCACGTTGCAGTTTCTGAATTCAGTCTAATATCATATATATATATCATCTTAGATGGACAGACTATTTAAACGAACGAGCAGTTTCTGATTTTATCCGCAAGTTTCATGTCAACTCGGTGCTCAAATTCGCATTACCGAGTTCTCCTGCCGTGTGCACTGTTCGCTGGCATGCAATCAACTTGCAGGCCTGGCGGACTGGGTTATTCGGCCGTCACACTAACACTAATGACATGTGGAATATCGTATAAAATATCAAATTCACATACAAATCGTTTTATTCTCTCTCATTCAGCATTAAAAAACCCATCAAAGTCCTAACAACAACAACAACAAAAACAACAACAACAACAAAACAACAACAACAAACATTTTTGAGACTCGGACATCGCCATTGTCCTTACGCCGTGTGTACGCGTGGTTTTCCACTACTCATTCATTGGAAGGTGAAGAAAAGCACCGGTTTCGTTCTGCATGCTGTCGACACACAGACACAGGCAGACAGACAAGACACACACACGGCAGGTGTGGTTGGTACACAGCCGACACGGCAAGGAAGGTGAACACATAGTTCTGTTTTTGAGGGGAAAGGGAAGTAAGCGGAGGCCGACAGTTATTTTATTGCGTTTTACCCAGTTGCGTAAAGCCTGTACCTTTGCACATATATGTAGAGATCTTCCCTCCGCTAATGTTTGCTGTTGCTCAGACACAACATTGTGATTAAACTATTTTGTTTTTGTTTTTTTATTTCCTGTGTAGTTTGAACTCATATGAACAAAGGTCACTACAGTCAGGTCTTGAAATGTGTAAACAATGGCGAGTCGAGGCAGTGACCTAGCCATACCCAATCACGTGACCAGCGGCCATTATGCTAAATCGGCAGCATGATGTGTTCATTTATTTTGAGATCTAATGAGATCATGCGATCGTAGGGCTGTTTGTATAATGTCTAGTGTAGAACGATGGCTTCAGTCAATTTTATGCTCTCAGTACGCTCATATATTTGAGGCTTACGGGTATAAATCGTTGCATTCGGTGAGTATTTGTGGTGTAATTTTCAATATGGCTACCACATTCAGTTAAAAGAGCGTTGTGGTTTTTGGAAGTTTTGGTTTCTTTTGTATTGTCTTCGTTTTGCAATCATGCGCGGTGTTCTCAAACAACATTTGTGAATTTCTTTTAGGTATGCAGCCTTCAACTGCCACATTTGTTGGCAATGGGTGTTCCGAGAGATCACTGTGAAAAGATTTTAGACAATTTGCACAACTTGAGACAGGCGATGTTTGGTGAGAAAATGAAAGGAGTAGTGCATGCATCTTTGATGAGCTATGCTTTATCCCTTTTTTATTTAACGCGAGTGTACGCGATTGCTTAATTTAGTTTGCCCCGCTCATTAGAGCAGCTTTCCGAACTTTCTACGCATTTCATCCACTTCAGAAAAAGCATTGAACATACCAGTTTACAGACCACACTTGTCACAACCATGACGATGATGCACGTGTTTATTTCGTTTGAGCAGCTTCTTGATGTTATGAAACTTATTTGCAGCAAAGATATACTTGACATGATTATGACTGTCACACACACAGCACTGCTATCATTTTCCGTTGGTGTCAGATAATGCAAGTGTGTTTCACTGAGACTAATGACTGTAGGAAGTGAGACTGAACTGAGATTGTGAGAATGAGGAACTCTACTAAGAGAAATAGAGAGAGAGAGGGATAGTGATCTATGCATTTCAATGACTTTATTTGTTAACCTCTGTTGGAAACAGAAAGCACATATTGCTTCAAGAATGTGCACTATAGCAAGATGTCTCAATAAATAAATAAGTCTAGAATCAGAATGTTAGCACATAGGGTTTCTGTGAGTCATTTAGCATGTGTCAGACATTGAATGAGAATTTTTGATCAACTCAGTGATTCACTCATTGTGATTGTCACTTTGTCAGTTTGCGTATACATGTGGTTGTTTCACTGTGTGTTTATGACTATTTATAAACATGTGAGTGTGTTCGTGTGCACATGTGTGTGTGTGTGTGTGTGCAAGTGCGCATGTGTGTGTGTCTGTGTGTGTATATGTCACTCTGTGTTTGTATTATAGAGAGAGGAGAGAGAATGTATTGAAATACACCACAGAGGGAGTTCTATCACTATGACTATGTCACAGTGTAAGAGACAGATATTTGCCATAATTTGGTGTTAGGAAAAATAAGAGTTCTATCACTATGACTGTGTCACATTGTAACTGTAGTGTAAGACAAGAGACAGAGATTTGTCATAATTTGGTGTTAAAGGAAAACAATTCTTCATTTGTTAACTGATAAAGAAAAAGATTTATAAATAAAAGTCTATACAATTGATAGGTATGTGAACAATGTACAGTTTGGTAGGTGACATAATATTTTTCATTCATTGATTTAGTTTGTGAATTAGTCACTTGGGTGGAAATCAGTTTTGTGGTGGACTTTTTTTCTTCTTCTTCTTTTTTTTTTTTCTTTTCCTTTTTTAAGATAGAGACTGAATATGAGACACAGAGGAAGAGAGAGAGAGAGACAATCACTATCACATGTATTGATGTACCCCACTGCACACACACATCCACATTCACATTTATACTCACTCACACACACACACACACACACACACATACACACACAGAGTCACACACACACACACACACACACACACACAGACACACACACACACACACACACACACACACACACACACACGCTACACAGACTGAAGAAAGAAGCCTGAAATATTGTGCTTTCAAACTAGAAACTGTTCACTGGCTCGAGTTAAATTGAAGAACATGGATACATAGGTGCAGCTCACAAACGTTTCAGTATTTTGAATTGGTGATATATGATGAGTGATCTTGACCAGTGTAGGGATCTGTGGAGTGCAGTTTTATAAATATTAAAAAAAAAAGTCCTTGATTTCTGACCTTCTGACTATGACACTGATGCAAGCACAACTCAACACCAATCTGACATACTAACACAATAGTCTTTGTTTTCCCTAGAACTTGTATTCTTGCCCAACAAAATCTGCAAGCGTTGGCCACAATAAACAGGAAAAACAACAACAACAACAACAAAAAACAAAACACACACACACACACACACAAAACAACAACAACCCAGCAACAACAACAACAAAACCTGGGAAAAGAGAAAGCAAAAGTGTGGACAGTTTGATTGTTCAAATCCAGTGTGTTTGTGTGGTAGCTAATGTTTTGCAACATTGAGAATGTAGGAGAAACAGGTATATAATGACTATAGGGTACTATTACTTTTGAATGACTATCAGGGCAATTAAATTACAAAACTCAGTGAATACATGATTGAGGGGGGGAAAAAGAAGAATATTATGCCATATCTGCATTTAATCTGTAGAAATAGATACAGATAGAGATAGATACAGTGGTTTTGATTTGTTTTGGGTTTTTTTTTTGTTTTTTGTCCTGTATGGAAGTAGAAGAGTCAGATTTGTTTGTGTATTGTATTGTGTATTGTTTGTTTTCTGTCTTCTTTTACCTCTGCATTTGCTCAGCCTTTATTTCTGACATTGCTATTTTATTTCCCCTTGTTCACACTTGTAAATTTGAGTTGTTTGAAAAAACAGTCACCAACCAACAACTGGAATATTGCCACCCATTAAAGGCGCTTGATAAAAACTGCAAGCACTTATTGTATGGAACATGTTGAAGAGGGAGGCGAGAGGAAGGATTTTATTGCGCACCTCTTGAGAAGAAAGTTCTTGAAAATACAAATAGCTGAGATAACTGTTATAGTCTCAGATGCTGGGGCACAGGCCCTGAAAATGAATGAGGATAGACCAGGTAAAACTGTGATCTCCCAAAGCAAGCAAAAATAGCCTTTCCATATTTCTGAGTTTGAAAAGTAAACATGTTTCTTGTTCCTTTACTTTGCTGAATAGAGGTTCTGACAGGTAATTCTTTTCAATTTCACAGGCATGCATTTGAAAACTTTGTACGTTGTACTTGAACTTGATACGATTTGACTAGCTGAATTAGCAAACTAATGTACTGTAATGGGAAAATTGATGTCATGGTATTTTCATTTTTTGCATGTGTTTTCACATTTATGAAACACAGTTGTGTACAATATATATATATATATATATATATATATATATATATATATATATATATATGATTCAAATCAAAATAGTAATACTGTGTAAATGTGTGATTATTGGCATTCTAATTATATGCAAATTTGATAAATTACACAAGACGGGGTTAACATTATGCAAAATTTGCCTTTTTCAAGTGAAATGACAAAGATAACTCAAAAATAAATTAATTGTTGCAAATATATAATTGTATGAACCTGTACCAATACACAGGTACTATACTTGTATTTGTAAACAGGTACAGAAATTCATTGTTAAACTTTACAGGCTTTTTTTCTTCTTCTTTTAAATGATGACGGCAGCGGTGCTATCTAGTTGCTGCAATTATTGGTTTGTCTTGTGTTTAGGCCTGTGCTCATTTTAAATGAATAATGGGCCATTGAGAGGAATCAGACTCAAGCAGTTCTGTCTTTCCACTGTTTGTGAAACTGCCCCTTTTTTTCTTTAGTTTTATTACTATTATTTTTTTTAAAGTGGATAATACTGATAGTCTGGTAGGAACTTCATAACCAAAATAGAGGATGACAACTTTGAATCGTTTGATACAAAGAAAAACCTCCATGAAATGAATACTGACTGTTCATCTGTGTGTGCAAGAGGTGTGTGTGTGTGTGTGTGTGTGTCACTGTGAGTGTGTGTGTGTCACTGTGTGCATGTGTGTCAATCTGTGTGTGTGTGCATGTGCTTGTGTATGTGTTTGTGTTAAAAGGTCTTTTCACTGTCGTTTTCTCTACTGGGAGTATAAGCCATACCAGGCAGTGGGAATGCATGTTTATGCAGAGTCTTTGTGCGTGTGTGTGTGTCTGTGTGTGTGTGTGTGTGTCACTGTGCACTTTTGTCACTTGTGTATGTGTTTGTGTTTAAAACGTCTTTGCACCATAGTTGACTATACTGGGACTGTAGGAGTATGTCATACCAGGCAATGGGTTTGTGTATTTATGCATAGTCTGTGTATGTGTGTGTGTGTGTGTGCGTGTGTGCGCGCGCACGCATTTGTACATAATGCATTAACATGCATATATACATCCCACAGAAAGAGCCTGTGACTGAGAGTCACACTTGCATTCTAAATGTTCAGCATAGAAAGTAGTGACAGGGGGTGGAAAAGGAGGAAGACATCGCAGGTGCTGAGGGGTGTGGGGGTGCGGGAGTGTGGGGTTGGGCTCAATGGAAGGTTGGGAAAATGCACCAGGGATTGGAGGGGCCATAAGGAACAGGGAGATGGTGAGCCGGGCAGAGGGGTTAGTGGGGGAGTCTGAGGAGGAACAGGTTGGTTATACTTTGAGGAGAGTGTGGCTGGCTCTAGGGCTCTAGCCCCCTTCTATTTCCTAATCCCCTGCTCACCCACTTGCCTGTGGATTTCTCTCTTCTAGTTCAGGTCTCCATCGTCGCTTCATCCACTAACTTGTCCCTCTCATTGGCCTGTGGATGTTTGTGTGAGTCATCTCCCTCTCTGTTTTCAAGTTTTAGAGCTGCTTCATTGTTTGGTGGTTTTCTGTGCATACGTACTGGAGAGTGAAAATCATCTCTTTCCTCTTATTTTTCTTTTCTGTTTTTGAAGATTTACTTTTATGATTTGATCTTGTTGTCAAACTTTGATGCTGTGAAAGGTTAAACTTAAACAGATTTTGAAACTTACTTTAGGATCATTTTCATATAATAGTCCGATGTAATATACATAGTTTGCAAAGTACCTATACTTTGCAAATTGATGTTTATAATGATCTCTCTCTCACTCTCCCTCCCCCCACCCCTCTCTCATGTTGAACATGTTGTACACACAGTTATTCATACACAAATTGGAAAAAAAAGTCACTTTTGCCCATACTTCCATGCACCCACCAAGTAACAACAACAACAACAACAACAACAACAACACACACACACACACACACACACACACACACACCACCACCACCACCACCACCACACCACACCACACCACACCACACCACACCACCCCCATGAATGCTGCTCCACCCCCATCCCCCAGACTCCCACACATGCCACCACACACACACATACACACACACACAGAGTGACACAAGGTGACTAACACACATACAGTATACACAAGTGTCCTTGAACTGGAAAAGAGATCCTTGCATTAACTAAGCAAATTTATTCATTTGATGCTAATTACTGATAATGGTGAAAAAAGCAGGTGGATTTTTTTTTATGTTGTACCTGTAGGTGTATAAATATACATGTGCATGTCATGCCTTTCAGTTTCCATCATATTCACTGATTCAGTTCTGAAATGGTGTCTGGTTTGCTTGGCTCTAGTGTATACACACTCTGGCAGGGGTTTATTGATTTTGATGAACTCACAAAAGCTTTCCTCTGAGTCACCCACATTCCTCTTACCCATCCCTTCTTTTTTTCACCCTTCACATATGTTCACATTTTAAGAGGTACAGATTTATTCTACATCATTGTCTTCCACATATGTTTATATATATATATATGTGTGTGTTGTGTTTGTGGTTTATGTTTGTCACTTTGCATGTGAGATACTGTGTGCCACTGCGACTGTATATGATTATGAAACTGAATGTGTGTGTGTGTGTTCGTGTGTGTGTGTGTGTGTTTTGATTTGACTTGTTTCTTGTCATGTTTTCGGTGGATTGCATTTTGAATTTATGTTGGTATTTTCTCAGATGCCACAAACAATAGAAACTAGACAGAGAACACATGATATTTTGATAGCCTCCTTCATGTAATGCTGTACTGAGCTGTGCTTGGTTTGTAATTTAACAAGCTTAAATCAAAGAAAATGATTTAATGTGAAATTGATAATCACATTCACAGTGATTGTGATAAATAATCATTGATTGATATTGATTAATTACTGTTTATTAGATGATACTGCTTTGTGAATTACAGTCGACCACGCTGCACTATATCAAGTATATATGTGGACTATATATCATGATCATAGCCTACACTACATCAGTACATGGGCACACACTTATATGGGTCATGGATGTGCATGCACTGTCACACAGGTATGCACCTCCCCTACACACACACACACACACACACACACACACACACACACACTGCTGGCGAACAATGTAACATGTGTAACAAACAATAATCCTGTAAAAAACCGCATTTGAAGTTTATGGGGGCACAGGTCTGAAAGTGTATTCTCTTACTTAGGTTAACCATTCCAGGTGATTCTGCTGGCATGAAAAGAGACATACCAGATTAAGGTTGGCAGTCAGGAGGCAAGTTTCTATTTTTGGGGCCTGGTAATTTTGAAATCACAACCTTCAAAATGTGAGCTGGGCACTCAGCCACTTAATTGATCTTGGCAGGCACCCTGGTAAGTCATGCACAATGGCTGTTACCAGTCTTGGGGGGTGGGGTTGTCAACAATTCATTGTTTGTGAGGGATGTAAGTTGACTCAGCATTTTTTTGACATTGTTAATGAAACTGTTTTCTGAATGGAAAGATAATATGTTATATTTACCGGTATGTGTGCACATGTGTGTGTTTGTATGGGTAGAGAACTGCTTCCTGTAATTCACAATGGGTCATTGAGCTACCTGGAAAAAAGGAAGTGGGGAGCTGTGCTTATATGACTGGATCACAAGCCAGGGTCTTCAGTCATGACTAACAACAGATAAAAGGTTGACAAAGACTGAGGGCATTGAGGCACACATAATTTTGAGAAAAATTAAAAGAATATTTGTTTTGATTAAAAGAAAACAAGTGAGTCATAAAAACAAGTATAAAGTAAGCAACACCATACACTCTACCCTTGCTACTTCTCTTCTGACAAGCCTCTCAACTTCCCTCCTGCTCCACACAGTTCTGTTTGTGTGTGTGTGTGTGTGTGTGTGTGTGTGTGTGCAACCAAAAATGCTCATTCCTTCACTCCTATTGCACGCATCCTGACATTTGCTGCTTCAGCATCTTAATGTTTCTCAGAAAGGCTTGTAAAGCTGAAGTAATGTGTGGTGTAAACTTTTGGTTTTACCATGCATGACAGTTTGCATCAGTGACATTTTGGCTGTGTTTATTTATTTGTTTATAGTTTATTGAATTAGATGATTTGTTTATTATTCCTCTTTTTTTGTTCTCAAAGTGATAAATAGCATTGCTGTCTGATTTTATTGAGTTTCAACTTTCATTTATACCAGTATTGGCAGAATGAGCTAATATTTGTTTATGTTGTTTCTGCCTGGTGTGAGTTAACAGTTTTCTGAAGAAAGCATCATAGTAAATTAGTTCCTTGATTCATTGGCTACCTTGCTTTTCCTAATGCTTTTTTGATTAATACATTAAGCTGGAAGGACTGGTTGGACTGCAGGTTTTGAGTGGCTATAGCTTTTTGCTGCACAACTTGGCCTCAAGCAGTTGCTTGTATAACACACATGTATATTTTGTACATTATTATGATTAGAATTATGATGGAAGTCACTCTTTCTATTCCTACATTATTTCACTCTCCGCCTCTATCTCACTGTGCCTATTTCTCTCTCTGTCTTTATATAAATGTAATGTAAGTGTACAGCATGTTGAACCTGCTCCTGGAGTGGACTTTGCACTCAACAAGATTCCATATTTAGTATTACTGTTGGTATCATCATCATCACCATCATTATTATTATTGTTATTGTTTTGATATTATTGTTTATTTCTGCTATACAATTTTATGTTTCTTGTGTCAGTGAGAGAGAGTTGTGCTAGTTCTGCTTGCTTTTTGAATGACTTGGTGAGGAATAAATGAAAAACACCAAAAAAAAAGAAGTTCTGAATATTCTAAATGCTGGTTTCATTCACTGTTCCTGAATAATATTTTTGTGAACAATATTTTTCTTTATTTACAAAAGCCACAGTGGGAATAAAAAAAAACGGACAATTTTAAACATGTTATTAAAAAAGATAATAGATTGTGAAAAGAAAGAATAAGTTTATGAAAAAAGTTTGCATACATGTGCAAATGGTGTGTGTGTGTGTGTGTGTGTGTGTGTGTGTGTGTGTGTGTGTGTGTGTGTGTGTGTACATAACAAAAATGTGTTTGTGTATTGGTATGATGCATTCGTGCTTGGATTACAATGTTCAAACAGTTGAACATCTGAGTATGATGAAGGGTTTTGTTTAAAAAAAAAGTTTCCTTATGAAACTGTGAAGTGCACATAATTGTTTTAAACTTCAGTAACCTTAGTTGGCATAACAAAAAGTAAACAAATTAAAATGAAAGATGGATAAAGAGTGAAAGATGATGTCAAAAGACAGTGCATCATTTTCATAGAACAGACAATTTGTACTTTGTGTTACTGACTCCAAATGAAGAAAGTCATGGAAAGAAAGAGTGGTGTAGATTTTGATGATGTAATTGAGCTAATGATACTGCATTAAAATTATTTATAGTACATGATTATGAATGCATCCATTGTTAGTCACATTCATGATTCACTGTTCATTGGTACATTTTGCAAGACTTTTATTGCCCCAGATAATCATCATCTGTCTGGAGTAAGACTTCAGATTTCTCTTATTATGCAAAACTGATGAAACAGAGAATGATTTGCAGTTGTAAGTTGGTAGACCCTGTATGGAGGGGATTTTTGAATGAGACTGATCCTCTATTGTGCATAATGATGCCCGTGGTTGCTGTGTTGCAAGAGTATTAAAATCTTCCTTGCATGCTTACTGCTAAGTGCTATGGTACTCTGTATCCCAAGCTGCATTTTGGGCCACAAGAGAGTCCCCAGTGCCTGTGGAAGACAGCTTGTACTGTACAAAATTATGTGTATATTATATGTGACAAATGTATATGATACATGATCCTGGTTCTTAGCCAAAAGATGCCAAGTAACTTCTTTACGCAGATTGTACTAAAGGAAGACAGTTTTAAAATACATTTATATTAAGTGTCAAGCTGTATTGAGATGGTTTCTGCATCATGCAGCATAGTTTGCAGGCTCTTGAGAGCATTGATTTGTGTGTATGCCATTGAGTTTTTTCCATCCTATTCCACTATGTACTAATGTAGGAAACTATGTCAGTGTTAGGGAAGATCTGCATTTGATTAACTGTCTTAAGGCTCTGAACTGATCACCACATTCTGTCAGATTGTTGTAGTAGTTGTACATAGTTTTAAGTTGATTTTGTGCATGGTCAAATGCGAAAGTTTGACAGATGTATAGATTAGATAATTTAGATTGGTGTCCTTCGTCATATCTTCACCAGTTCATGAGGTGAATTTTCAGTGTGGCAAATGTGCAACTGCAGCAGTGATGCCCATCTGTGTGATATTTGACAGGAATTAAATTCTCAGCCAGTGTGCTTTCGTCTCAAATGGCAGTTTATATAAAGTAATTTGCTTTTGATGACCATGAAAGCCCATTAACTTTTATAAGAGATCTGTAATATAATAGAGAAACGATGATGTCCGAATGCAGCATCATTATCTTCTTTCTTATGTAATATGTAATAAAGGTCTATGAATATTCCAGATATTACACAGTTACTGCTAGTATTTTATGTTATTTCTAGTAGTCTTGTAATCTCTTTTTATTTTCTTATTTTTAAATTCTCGTTTCTGCTATTTCCTCAGGGCATATTCCAAAGCCGTCTGATCGTGACCTGTATCACCACAAGTACAATCCATCACTGAATCCAGCTGTTTGTGCTCTGAAGACTGTGGCCATGAATGCTAACTATCGGGGTATGTTTGTGTGTGTGTGTGTGTGTGCGAAGGGCGTACTTTAAGGGGTTAGGAGGGGAGTTAAAGGGGGCGTTTTAGAAAGGGAGTTAAGGGGGGCGTTTCAGAGCTTGCATGTCTCTTTTGTGCTGTGACTGAATTTGGATGAATCTGAAAAGTGCATAACAGTGTTATCTTGTCAGATTTCTTCCATATGACACTGGGATTGTTGTCTCGAGGAAGAGCACACTAGTACAGTTCATCTGTTGGCTTTAACTTGTGTGAAGGAGAAGACAGCCTTTTTCCTCTCTCATCAACCTTAAGCTGTGGATAAATATCAAGTTCCAGTTTCTGAAAAACAATTCAGAAGCAATAACTGTACCAAATTTATGAGCTTGATTGACCAAGAAATGTGGATTTGACAGACACTGACTGAGGCAGACCAGGTTTATCAAACACCTTCAGTCTCCTTTCAAAGATAGGATATATGTGTATGTTGGACTTGAAATCCTTTGACTCAGCCATTTGGATTTCTTTTCGATGAAACTCTGTCTGTTGATAGCAAAAATAGTGAAGAACTAAGGAAAATTTACATGTTCTAATGTTGATTTGTATGTATGCTTGTTTGCATCATTATTCACTGAAAAGGAAAATTGACTTGTTATTTATATTTGTTTGTTTGCTAGAGTATGCATATTTGTTTGTTTTTGACATCACTTTTTTCATTATGTGGCGTCTGTAAAAGATGTATGTGTGTGTTGTTTGAGTGCCCCCAGGGGGCACATGGAATAAACTTCTTGCCTTGCCTTGCCTTACCTTGTAAGAAATTGCCAATGGAAATGGAACTTGATTCAATCTGTTAGCAGTGTTTTAACATCATCTTCAGTTTTGCAAACAGTGACATTTGTTGATATTGTTCAGGTATGACTCAATACCCAGATGAGTACGGCAGCTATGGTCCAAGTGGAAACAACATGCAGGCTGTGGGATTTCATCAAGGAAGTTATGAAAATGCAAACATGGTAAGATTCTGTATTGAGTGGCATCTAAGCCAGTCTTTTTAACTTATGTAAGCTAAAGTATTCATGTACAAATTTTTTAATTCAACTTCGTGAACCTGACGGTAAACTGACAGGGATCTGAATCAGGGTTTGGTTGCTTTGGTGTATGTGGAAAATGAATTTGGCATTGCGGTTTTGTTTAGACTGACACACCAGAACTGTGTTTCTGCTATGATGATGAAAGAACAGGAAAAAGAATTTTAGAATTACAAATTACTATTTTTGATTAGCCCCCCCCCCACACACCCCCTCCCCCGACCCCCTTGCCCTCCCTCTGCCACCCAAGGATATCATATTCATATTGTCAGTTTAATCAGAGATAAATATACAGGATTATGCCTTTTTACAGTTCCTGATAATAATTTCCAAACATAAAAGAAACAAACTGATTACATGCATGCTTAGCCTTTAACTGAGATTGAATTGATAGGTGTTGAGAAGTACTGGAACAGACTGGGCAGCATATCAGTTTCTGTCTTTTTTACTCAGATTATGTTCCCTTAACCCTTTGAACCCTGAGTTCCTGAGCAATTTTAACCCTTCTGCCTGAGCTCCTGAGCCAAAATTTGTAAATAATTGTTATTAAATGCTTTGAGCCCTGACCACCGCTTTACCGGTGGCAGAGAAAAATGACATAATGCCCAGCCACCGGTTGAGTGGTGCGTAAACACTTGAAGTGTGCAGAGTCTCAACCTGGCCCGTCAGGGCAGAAATCGGGGACAAAACGTGCAAGAAAACAACTGTACACAACGCAGCAAGTAATTGATATGCTTGATGATTTAGCAGAAGTAGAGTATGACAATGATCACTCTGATAGTGAGATGGAATTCGAATCGGATGATTTTGCTACAGATAGTGATGTTGAAAATGAATCTGAGCATGCAGAATCAGTTGATCATAGGAGGCGTGTCAGGTTGAGACTGCACGCTTCATGGTAGAAATCGATCTCTTTTATCCAAAGCACATGCACAAAACACAGTGAAAAGGCGCGGCAATGTTGGTACTACGTTTGCTGACGTCAGAATATTACGGTTTTTCTGATTGGCTCTTCAATATAATTCAACTAATAGCAAAACACGACACGAGTGTTTACGCATCGCTCAACCGGTGGCCAGGCATTATGCCACCCCTCCCCACCACGGGTAAAGCGGTGGTCAGGGCTCAAAGGGTTAATCTCCATCCCTCACCACCCTCTCTCCCACAGACCCACTTAATACCCCCACATCCCCTCTGGCAGAATACCCATATGGCTGATGTGTTTTCGTGAACACAGAAGTAAACCTTTTGCTTTCAGTCGGTGAAATCAATCTTACTTGTAGTATTTTGTATGGGTATGCAGTAGATGTTGGAAGTGATGGTGGTGTCTTGTGTGCAGCAGGCCATGATGAACCCCATGGGTGGAGGTGGGGCCGGAAGTTACCCGCTGGCTGGCTATGACTCTAGTCAGCCTCACATGATGATGGCCAGCCAGGGACAGATGTCGGCTCACCCAGCCATGTACCAGCAGCACAGCCAGCAGCAGGCTGCCTACATGGCCCAGCAACAGCAGCAGCAGCAACAACAACAGCAGCAACAGCAACAACAACAGCAACAACAGCAGCAGTATTACAGTAGCAGCGGTGGCAGTGGCAGTGGAGGGAGCTCTGGGGGTCAGTATGCGGCTCAGACCTACCCTGTGCAAGGGGCGGGCAACCTGCCGTCAGCCATGGGGGGCAACAGCCCCTACTACAATGCCGGCAGTGGCCAAGGTCAGGGGAGCGCTGGGTCCAGGATGGTGCCCCCTCCCCACCACCACCTGCGCAACACCTCGGGCCAGCAGAATCCTCAGCAGGTGGCTGACAACATTCTGCAGATGGCCTCCTCCTTCCCCAGCCACCACACTGTTAGTCTGTTTTTGTTTGATTTTTTTATAACTTTCTGCTGTTCATTGAAGTAATGTCCTGTGGGTTAAACAGGGAAAAAGGTGTTTGTTTCAGGACAGTTTTGTATAAAAGTTTCAGAATTTTATTATTTTATTTTATTTTATTATTCTATTTTTTCTGTTTTACTTTTTGTTTTTGTTTTTTGCTTCCCCTTTTATTGACGCAGCACTGGCACTCATCCTGGGGAGCTGTCAATGTTTGGTTGCCATAAAGCCAACAGTTCTGCTGCTGAGTTACGTCACTGTTCAGTACTGCCTGTTCTGAGTCAATATACACAGAACACTGTTTACTACACCACCTACTGACGACAGTAATTGCTTAGTTGTGGAGCCTGACTGAGTTGATGTCGCCCTGTGATTGAGACCACCATCATATTCCTCCAACCACAGTCCCCATTACAGACATCAAAGACCTTGACAGGAACTCGCCATAAGTTGGGAAGTGGAATGAAACTGAAACTGAGGTCACCATGTCATGAGAGCAGGGCGTGAAAAGCCACAGACTTTTGGACAATTTTCTCATACTGGATGATGAAAAAGGATGTTAATGCTAAAACCACAGACTTTTGGACAATTTTCTCATACTGGATGATGAAAAAGGATGTTAATGCCACTGCTGTGAAAGTTCATCTATGTTTGGGATTGTGTGGGATTACATAACAAGGCTGTGTTCCATGGACAGGAGAATCCCACAATTCTTGCCAGTGTTGGGGTTCACACTGCTGTCTTCCGAGTCATTCCACATTGTTTACTATTTTAAGACAACAGTTTGTGTTTCAGAACAATTTCATTCATAGGTTTTAACTGAAAATATGTCATTAAATGAACAAACATAAGTAGTTATCAAATTGTAAATGGAGATTCATTTGAAAGAATAATTGGGAATATGTAAACTTTATAGACAGTGTCGTTGATCTGTTACGATAGCTCTTTGCTGATGTACAGATTTGTCATGAGGTGTTGCATCCATTTTCTGGAAGTCTGGCATTCTCATGCTCACACAGTCACACACAGGAGCAAGAAAGATATGTGGAAAGTGAGTTTGAAGAACAGAAAGTTTTGAAATGATGTACTTAAATGCCCCCAGGGGGCACATGAAATAAACTTCTTGCCTTGCCTTGTCTTACATTCATTAAATGTTGACGATGTGTTCCAGGTGCAAGTGCCCCTGAAGAACAGGCATGCTCCCTACCAGATTCCCCGCTCCCCACAGAATTACTTTCCAGAGAAATGTGGTGGTCAGCAGCAGGGCATGGGAAGCCAGGGCCCCCAGCAGGTGATGCACACTCCACAGACTATGATGGCACAGCATGCTGTAGGGGCTGGACAGCTGCAGAACAAATCAGCCCAACCTCAGGGTCAGCTGGTTCAATCCTCTGTCTCTCAGCCTTCGGCCATGATGTACGCAGGCTCGTCACCTCACAGTCAGATGCCACAAAACTCTCCCTCCAGCCCCCTCATGATGCAGAGCCCTTCTGCAGCTCACCCGTCCCAGAGTCTGTCCAGTCCTGGTGCTTTGAACAGTCCCAGCTCTGTGGCTGTGTGTTCCCCAGTTCCCTCCTCCCCTGGCCTGGCCAACATGCGTTCTCCAAGCTCCATGCCCATGCGATCCCCTGCCCACCTGTCCTCGGGCTATCCCAGTCAGCCTATCAGTTCTCCACCCCAGAGGTCCTTTGCTGCATCAGACTCTTCGGGAGGGGCACAGCACTGCTCACCCACTTCCATGCATTCCCCTGCCAGTCATGCCAGTTCACCATATGCATCAGCAGGAATGGCTCATTTGGTGAACAGTCCACCACAACAGCCCCAGAGCTACCCTGCTCCAAACCAGAGCTCATGTAAGATGAACATGTTGATGGACTCGGGGCAAGGCCCTGGGGGACAGAGGGTCCAGGGCATGCATGGCCAGGGTTCCGACCCAATCCAGTCTCTTCAGAAGCTGGTCATGCTGCCTGAGACACAAGTCGTGGATCCCAAGAGTGTGGTCAATGACGGATGCCTGCAAAACAGTGAAGACGGTTCAAAAAACTGTGAAGGCCCAGCAGAGCAGTCTCGGGAGGCTGTGGACTGCTCTGCCGGGGTCTCCGTCAACACTTGCAGTCCTCCCACCTCTGGTGCTCACTGCACTTCTGACAGTGCTCCACAGGAAACAACTGCTGAGTCTGTTCCTGTAGCTCAGCCATCAGTGAGCCAGTCTGACTGCACCATCCCCAACAGTGGGGATGGTGCAGAAGCTCCACCAGAGACTGACAGTTTACCCACCTCCATCAACGAAAAAGTGTGTGAAAAACCTGTTTCACATAGTCCATCGGAAGTTCAATCAAGTATATCAAGTGCAAGTGATCAAACCATTTGTTCTACCTCTCCTCAGATACAAATTTCTTGTAAATCAGATACAGCGAGTGATGTTGACAGTGCTGATGTGACAAATGCTGAGTCTTGTGAGAATGAAGCGGTTTCAACCACTGTGTCTAAAAACCCTCCGTCTGAAAGCAGTTCTCAGAAAGACGGTTCAAGTGCAAACTCTCCCAAGAAATCAAATGTGGCATCGTCACCTGTTTGTAATGGTCCTGTGACACAAGTAAGTTCATCTGACAAACTTGAGGAAAAGCAGCTTTCACATCAAAACAAAAATCCTGGTGCTGGTATCAAATCTGACAGCCAGAATGTTGTCACAGATAAAAACAAAGTTTCTGGTGCTAGTGTTAAATCAGACAGCCAGATCACTGTCACAGAGTTGATTTCAAATTGTGTTGATGAAACAGTGAATAAAGTTCATAGCAGCATTCCAAAACAAGGTAAAACTAGCACAACAGAATCCAGTATAAAGCCGCCCCAACCCAAGAAACGACACAGCCAGAGGCTACTCTCATTGGCTAGTAAGTCATTCAAAACCTCAAGTTTATTTTTAGCTGAAGGCAGCACAACTCGCATGGATTTTGACAGTGAGGCTGATGTAGATGTAGGTGTGCAGTCTTCAGGTGCTGTGAAGCCATCTCCACCAAAGAAACGTAACAGCAGTAGGCTTTCTCAGTCTTCTAGTTTGAAGTCTGCTTCAGTGAACTCTAGTGTGGTAAAGAGTACAGTTCTTAGTAAAGACAAAGAGGACTGTGCTGGTGTGTTATCTGAAGAAGAGTCAGTGCATGGGCCAGATGGTGCTGATAAACAGAAACTTGTCAATGGCTTTGATGATGAACATGCTGGTCATACAGGATCTGCTGATTTGCTCAGTAGGGACAAGGTGGAGCCCAGGAATCACATTCATAAACAGCAGACACAGCAGACAGACCGGTGTTCAGACAATCCAGTGAAGGCTGGCGTGGTCACAAAAGGGAAAGCAGAAGGCATCGTGCAGGCAAATGTTTCCAGCTCTGCTGACATTGGCAATGGGGGTCTTGTCACCTCAAGCAACAAGGCTGATGTTACAGACAATGAGTATGATCCAGCCATGCAGCATCAGCGCAACATCAGTGTGTCAGACACTGCTTCATTATCTACTGTGAACATCTCAGATTGTGTCAGTATTGCCAACCACCATCCTGCTTCAGGTGATGAGGATGACAGTCTTTCTAGTGATTTGGACTTTGGCTATGATAGTCCTCCATTTGAAATGCAGGATGATAGCTGGAAACCAGATCAGGAAAAATGCATCATTACCAGTGGTGAGGATGAAGCTGATGGCAATGGGGATTGTGGTGATAATGATTCAGTCAGGAAAACAAACCAGTCTTCCCAAGGGTTCACAAAGTCTAGTCCTTCCACAGCAGCACCCTTGATTGTGACTCGTTCAGTAACTCGCAGCATTACAGGAAGAACACCTCCAAAACGAAAATTAGATGAAATGGACTTCATAACCAGCTATAAAAGAATAAAGCAAAGCTCAGTTGTCGCAGAACAGCAGAATTCGTTGTCACTTTCCATGGATTGTGATGAGATGGATATGAGAGAAAGTTCGTCAGATGTGGAGGTAATAAGCAGTAGTGATGAATCTCAAAATGTTTGTAAGACAGAGGATAAAAGTAATTCAAGTGTTTACATACAGGTAAATAGTGACAAAAAGAAAAGGGCACCAGAGGTTATGCTCAGTAAATCATCCAGTAAAAAAGGCAAACAAGCTAGTGCAAAAAATCAAAATGCCAAAACCAGTCCAAAGGCTCATAAACATACTGCAAACTTTTATTCTGTTAGAGGAGCAGGGGGGCGGTTTATATCGAGACGGCAAGCTGGCATATGCACCAGCTCAGTAACTTCACCTGTGGAGAAAGCCTCCAGTGATCAGTTCTTCAGCTTGATAGAACAGCAAAATACCAAAGAAAAAGAGGGTGACAAACACACAGTCTCCGTTAAAGAAACTAGAAGTCGTAGGAATAGATCTGAGCAGCAATTTATGACAGATGTTTCATGTGGAGTGGACACTTTGAACAAACTTGCACCCTCTCAACTTATTCTCCCCAGCAAAGCATCTCAGAGTTCTCATCCCAGACACAATTCATTAAAAGAAACCTCTGCAGGGCACTCTGAGGGTTCACCAGACAAAAATGGACCTGTGAAAATGGATGAAGTCAGACCACAGTCTCAGTGTGTACCTGACAGAAAAGGGACTTCCAAAGCAGATGAGGACGAGAGACCCCATGAGTGGTTACCCGACAGAAAAGGTGCTCAGAAAAAGGATGATGTCAGTCCATGTATGGAAGGTTTCTTAGACAGAAGAGGCAACTCGAAAAGGGATGAAGACAGACCACCTTTTGAGTGTCCTATGGACAAAAAAGGTGGCCTGAAACGGGAGGTTCGACAGCCTCAGGAGTTTCTGCCTGACAAAAAAGGTGCCTGGAAAAAGGAGGTGGTCAGACCACCTGTTGAGTGTTTACCTGACAGGAAAGGCACTCTGAAAAGAGATGAGGTCAGAACACTCCATGACAATGTGGCTGACAGAACAGGTGCTCCAAAGAAGGATGAGGTCAGACATTCCGGCGAGTTTATACCTGACAGAAAGGGTGCTCAGAAAAACAGTGAGGTCACTCTTCCTCTTGGGAATTTTCCCAACAAAAAAGGTGCTCTGAAAATGGATGACATCAGACCTCCTCATGGATGTTTGCCTGATAAAAAGTGTGCTTCAAGTAAAGATGAAATTAGACCATCATGTTTACCAGAAGGCAAAGGGACTTCAAGAAAAGACGAGGTCAGACCAGCGTGTTTACCAGATGGGAAAGGTGCTCCAAGAAAGGATGAGATCAGCAGGGCAATCTCCAAACAAAAGACGAAGAAACGAATCAAGGGAAAACCAAATAAAAGCCAGTTTTGTGAATTAGATTCAGTAGACGATTCCTTCAAAAGTATGAAGTTCAGTAAGACCTTGGATCATTTACATCACAGCAAAAAAGACAAGTCACTGTCCAACAGACTCTTTTCCCCCTTTGTCCGGGTTCAAGGCAAACAGAGTGCACCTTCTACTGTTTCTGTATTCAATGCTCCACCTGTGGAGGGGAAGAATTCCAAATCCACAAACAAGTCCAAAGGGGCAGGTGCTGCAGCAACAACCACCACTGTACAGATCACAAACTTTTCCTCTGACAAAAGTGTGATGTTGCCTTGGACAAAGACAACGGAAGCTCCGTGGGTGTGTGCTTTGTGTGGAAAGCGAAGCAGCTACAGGTTTCTTGGAGACCTGTTTGGCCCATACTTTCTGGAGTCGCATCTTTCAGTTCTGACAAAGGGTGCGGGTGAAGGCAGTAAAAAGGAGAGAGGACAGGACTGTGCTGGCCCAGCGGAGGCTCAGAACCCACACAACACACGCAGAAAATCTCTCTCCCAGAGCCGCACCACCAGCACTGAAGAAGCAGCCCCTTCTCCACAGGAAGTGTGGGTCCACGAAGACTGTGTCTTGTGGTCCACTGGCGTCTATGTTGTGGGTTCACGCATGTATGGGCTGGAAGAGGCTCTTAGTGCCACTTCGACAACGGTAAGTGGCTGGAGACTGTGATAGATATTATGTAAAAGACTAGACATTTGGACTTTAAAGTTGGATTTTTCTTTTCTTTTTAACAAAAACCTTTAACTCTTAAGCAGAATGTTGGCTGTCAAAGTTTGTGATGACCAAAATGAAAACCACAAATGGAACCATTTTATGGTTTAGCCTTTTCCATTGTTTATCATCATATTTTCATTGTCGGAATCTGCAGGCAGCACTTCTGTTGAACTTTTCCTTTGTCATGCAACTGCTTCAGTATTCTGCTGTGTACTGAGGAGAGCCTCCCCCCCCCCTTTTTTTCCCCTCCCCCCCTGCCCCCTTGCCCCCCTCACAGACACACACTCTCTAGTTTGTCACTCACAATATAAACTATTCTGTTTAGCTTTGTGAATTATGCAAATTATTTCAAATGTCTGCACATTGAATTGCCCCTGTGTATCCCCTCCCCTTTTCAGTTTTTGTGTATGGGCATGTGGATTTCACAGTTAACCTGTGTCAGTGTCAGTGTCTCTCAGTCTGTCTCACAGAATTACACTGGGGATATGATTATTAGCTAAAAACAACAAGAAACAAACAGTAGTATTGAGAATTTGAGTTGAATTGGTGTATTATGAGTGATATTGAGCCAGGTCATCAGTGTCAGCAGACTTGTGCTGACTGTTGTTTAGGTCTTTATCATTGTCAAGCAGATTCCTGATGGCTTGTGTTGAAAGGAAACTGGGACAGTTGATGCTGTATGTCAAGTACAACAAAGTGGTGGTTGTTGTCAGCTGAGATTGGATCACTGGTGTCACACTGAATGGGACTGAAGCTGCAGTGCAAACTGACACGGTGCTTGCACCAGTGTGTGGTGGCTTCCTCTGATGCCGCTTTTTAAATCATGGCTTGTTGACTGCTGGGCTTCAGTTTTTGTTTCATAAATCTAGGTTACTCGGGATATGTGCATGAGAATCACTCAGATTGAATAGTTTGAATGGTTTTGGACCCGAGTGTTGCCAGAAATAAGGGGTTTTTTTTATGGTTTTTTTTTTTTTTTAAAGTTTTGTTTTAAGTGTTTGTATGCAATCTTGTTATGTGACAGATAGGAAGCCAGTTTTAGGTAGTTTCTTTTTTTTTTTTTTTTTTTTAATTTTTAGATTTATTTATTTTTGTTTGTTTTTGTTATAACTTTCTTCAGGATTAAACTTGTTAACTCTTTCCCAGGATTAATTATTTAATATTATGAGAACTATTGAAATTTGAATACATCCGTATCATTTATAGCATGATACTGTATGTTGCTTCATGTATGGTATCTTTGTAAGTTTGTAGTCTGGATCTTTCTTGTAAAACTAAATGACTTGAAAAGGTTCATGTGCACAGATCAATCTTTGGTGGCATTATTTGATTATAATCCTTTTCCTGTTCATACTTTTTTATCTTTTCTTTTTTGTAATCACTAATTGATTCATTTTCACATAGGGTGTCTCTTTAATTTGATTCCAGGGCAAAACAGTTAATTCTAATCAGCTAAGTGCTTATAATCTTTTTTGATAGTGACTCAAAATAGTGAGGAATGCTGGTGCTGCTTTATGTTTGCACCTAAAAGAAAGTGAAACATTTGAATACTAACAGTAACACATTTAAAATTAGATTAAAAGATAATAACAAACAAATACAGTATCTAATGATGTATAATGACTAAATCATGATGTAATCATGTACAGAAAATGTACACATGCGACATGAAAAAGAGTAGAATGTGGACATGTACATTCATAATCATAAATATTGTGCACCAAACACATTCAATATTGCCTTTGCAGAATATGGAAGAGGACTGGGTGATGGGAAAGAGTCGGGGAGGAGGGTTATACTTATATATATATATATATAGGCATGGACTGATTGTACTTCTATGTGGGTATATACTTTTATGTGGGTATATATATTATTCTTTCCTCTTCTTCGACATTTATGTGCTGCAGCTCCACATTGACTAGTATGCACAAGTGGGCTTTTACATGCATGAGCCATGGCACTGTATGCTTCATGACTTCAAGTTAACTGGCACTATACACTTGTCACTCTAATTTTCTTGGATGTTTTGCTATCTGTTAAGTTGCAGCCATACTCTATTTCATCACTTCTTGTTTTCATAACCCACTGAATGCTGACATTGATTACGGGATCTTTAAGTCTAATGTACATATATTTGATTTTCAGCTTGCATGGGGGTTCTGGCACAAGCAGGTCTGCACATCTGCTGACACTGGAGATGGGAAATGAAAAATCTCCACCCTGAACTCGCCCACTGTCATGATTAGGTTTCAAACCCAAGACCCTGTGATTGAAAGACTAATTGTTCTTCTTCTTTCTGTTACACGACCAACATAGACTTGCCAATGACTCTGTCAAAGTTCATGCATGCTGGGTATTTTCGTGTCTCCATAACCCACCGAACACTGACATGGGTTACAGGATCTTTAACATGCATATTTGATCTTCTGCGTGCGTATACACACAAAAGGGGTTCAGGCACTAGCAGGTCTGCACATATGTTGACCTGGGAGATAGGAAAAATCTCCACCCTTTACCCGCCAGGTGCCGTTACCATGGTTTGAACCCGGGACCCTCAGATTGAAAGTCCAACGCTTAAAACACTCAGCTATTGCGCCTGTCACTGTTGTAATCGCTGGGTCGTCGAGTCAATTCCCCTGTATACAACTGCAAACTGATGGGAAGCAGCAGTGGCCCACAAGTTGTTTGCCTTTGTTTTAGTATCAGTAGTTTGTTTAAATTCTAAGTACTAAGTTTCACTTGTTTATCGTTGAATATCAGGGGAGAATGAATAAAAAATGTTGCTAATCTATTTTATGTTTTTTCTTTTTTTCCCATAGGTATGTGCTTGCTGTCAGGAGAAGGGAGCATTGATAGGATGTCTTCATAAGGGCTGCAACCAGAACTTTCACTACATTTGTGCTGTGGATAAAAGTCAGTATCTGCATTCACTCTCTCTCTCTCCCTCTCTTTCTCTCTCTCTTTACCCCCCATCACCCACCCAAGTTTCTCTCTTCAGAGTTAAGACTCTTGATAAATGTGTGCATGCCTTTGTAAGTTTGAAAGAAATAAAAAATAAAGTTTAGTTCGTTCATTTTTTTTGTGTATATTTAGATGTGTGGACACACAACATACATACTATGTAGAATCTTTGCATTATATAACTTTTAATCAGTTTATTAGGCCATGACTGATATATGCATGTTGCTGTCACCTCATTGCATTAGAATTATTTTGTTTGGCCATTCACAACCTTAGCATTTAATCATTTGTGATCAGATGGGTTAAAAAATGATAAGAATTGAACTAGCTTTAAAATCTAATGGTGTAATTAAATTGTGTTGAAACAAGAAGCTTAAGTACAGTAAACAGAAGAATCTTCAGAACAATGGACAATAAACTGGTGTTGACAGTGATGATAACATTCCACATTCTGGTGAGCAAGATAATTATTCCTTTCTAATATATATCTCTTTTCTGTTGCAGTGTGTTTTTTGGATGTGGAGAACTTTTCCATGTTGTGTCCCAAACACAAGGTAAATTGTTGTCTGCTGGTACTATGGGGACTGAAGTTTAGTGAGAGAGTGATAATTTTTGTAAAAACTTACAAAGTTGTTTGCTTCTTGTATGTTTTTTCCGCGGTACAGTTGGAAATCATTATTTGATTTTGAGACAGCAAAGAAAAACCTATTCATGTCATAGTTGAGTTTAGTGGAGAGAGACCAAGCCTTTGTTTTTTTGTTTTGTTTTGCATCTAAGATTGTTTTGAAGTTGGATTACTTAAGTTGTTAAAGCGGGATTGGAGTCCTGAGTATTTGCTGTGTGCTTTTAAATTAATTAAACACTGTGTAACTGTTTTTTTGAGACATCTTTGAAAATAGAATAAATCCTCTCCAACCAGTTTGATCCAGTGTCATAATTTGAAGTGATACATATATATACATTGTAACTTGTTTTAAATGCTTGGACTTGTATGTTTGTATGGTTGTAATGAGTGTGAACTGTTTGAAATTTGCTGCGCGGTCTCTGAATAGCTAGACTGGATGCTCCCCCATGCCTCTCTCTGCTGCTGTATATTATCTGTCAGTTTGTTTGTGTCTTCATGCATGTTTCAAAGATACTATTACCCAAAATGTTTTTATGTGTTTTGACAGGACAAGAGAATGAAAAGCGTTCCTGCATCCACCAGCAAGTCTTGACAGAAACTTTGGGTTTGTTTCTTGAATTACTAATGAGTGAATGTGCTAAACCTTAAGTCAGTCAGATTGCAGTATGTATGTTCACTGATTTAGACTGGCTGTGAAGTGTCATTGTGAAAAGTATCCATTTGCATACAAATGTGTGTTCAAGTGAGAGAGAATTGTGTTCATCAGTAAGAATGTTTTATGGGGTTTATATCTGTTTACGTGAAGCTGAACAGGTCTTCAGTCTTCACATGATCAGTGATTGCAAGTATTTGTTCGAGAGTGGTCAGGTGTTAACTGGCTTATTTGTTGAAGAAATGCCAAAATGTAAATAGGCATGGAATTTCTCTTTGGGGCAGATTTCAGGTATTGATATCTGCCTTAAAAAGAAGCAGATTTGTTGATTTATTATTTTTCTAAAGAAAATGGGGAATGATGGATGAATTGGTAATCCCCATGATAGATCCAAATGTTGGATCTCCACCTCTGCATGACTGTTCTCAACAGACAGTATCAATGATTATAACAGCTAGCTCACTGCCAAAACACTGTGAAGACAGATGGGTGCTAGTGGAGGCCAAGATTGAGGACGTGTAATGAGATAAAAACGTGTGTGTCAGACAGCCCTCTGCCTGCCTGGCTGTGCAACTTTCTCCCAAACCGGGCTGACTTAAACTTTAGGGTCAAACGCGGACCAGCAGACCCATTTCAGTAGTCCCAGGTTTTGTGGTGCTTCCTGCCCCGTTCACCCTCTCTTACACCCTGGTTCACTGTCCTGATCCTTATATGGACATATTCCTTTCCCCACTCCCCAGATCGGATTGAATATTATGTGTGTTAATATAAATAGTGCCAACAAGACGTCAGCTGACATCATACACAAAATATTGCCATCGTGCCTGTAAGATGTTCTCTGACGTCCTGCGTCTATTCTGATTTTTCCTTCATTTGAGTTTGGTTCAGTAACCATAAACAGACTCTGAAGGGTTTGTTTAATTTGTCTGGATTATGAATATATGATTTAAATGAGCATATATCAGGTGGAGGACCCTTTCCTTCTCAGTAATGTTTCGCTTTGTGGACTCCGTTGAGCGTGCCTAAAAAGTGGGTTTAATTACACAGGATTCATTAAATAGAGAAAAAAAAATCTTTATTTGCACATTTGCTTGAACATGCATTATTGCATGGAATTATCTTTTTTTTTTCTCCGTGCAGTTTTTATTTGTTTTTCCTGTCGAAGTGGATTTTTCTACAGAATTTTGCCAGGAACAACCCTTTTGTTGCCATGGGTTCTTTTACGTGCGCTAAGTGCATGCTGCACACTGGACCTCGGTTTATCATCTCATCCGAATGACTAGCGTCCAGACCACCACTCAAGGTCTAGTGGAGGGGGAGAAAATATCAGTGGCTGAGCCGTGATTCGAACCAGCGCGCTCAGATTCTCTCGCTTCCTAGGCGGATGCGTTACCTCTAGGCCTTCACTCCACTAATTTCTCATTTCATGATTTTTTCCCCTCAAGTGTCATTTTGTGGATAATGGTTTGGAATGATTATAATGATTTTTTATGATCCCCCACCCCTCCCCCCCCCCACCACACTTGTGAAAGTAAATGCATGCATGTACTTATAAGTTATCTGATCTTTTCCAGATTTCTGGACATGAGGAGACTTGAAGACTGTGTTTTTCACCACCTATCACAACTTAACGGGCTGCAAATACTTAGAATGTTATTGTGACTGTTGTGAATCGCCATAGCTTTACACATATTTACTTTCTTTGTAACTGAGATGTGCTAAGAACATAAGTGCTGCAGTGGGAGAACCGGATATAATTCTGATGCTTAATTAAGAACTTTGATAATCTTTTAACTGCCCACATATGTTTCAAACTGCTGAAATACTTCGGTGTGTAATTAACCATGAATTTAGATGATATCATCACATCAATCTTTGACTTATTTTGATTTTAATGTTTTCATTATGCTGTTTATATTGCCTGACAGTGTAGGGTGTATGTGTGGTGTTGTAATTGCCTTGTGTCCCCACCCTCCCTTCCCAGTCTCTTTTTTGCATAGTATCTTGAAAAAGAAACAAGTGGTGTGGTATGTATGTGTAAATGATTTGATGAGATTTTGTTGTTGTTTTCGTCATCTGCTCATACTTCAAACACCTGGATGTCTTTGAGTGTTACCAGAGCTTGTGCAGTGTGGATTGAGTGAAGAGGGAGTCATGGGTTTGTTGTTTGTATCAGACATTATTTATATCATTTTTTGAATGTGAAACTTGTACTTGTTCTCATTATGTGTGTGCGTTTCTTTTGTGTGTGTGTGTGTGTGTGACAAGACTCAGTATAAACATAGGCGATTTTAATACATGTTTGTCTTACAAATGAAGAAAATTGTTATTGTAATGTGTAACCAGTCCATATTTATGGGCAGGTAGTGTTAACTGTAGACAACATGTCCATATGAATAATAGCTGATGTATGTATATATTCAAAAAGCAATAATAGACATAATTTATTTCTTTGACACAAGAGCAGAAAGCCCTTTTTTTTTTTTGGTTCAGTTTGCTTTTTTCCCTTTATTTCTTTCTGGTATTGGTTCTAGAATCTTCAAGAATCTAGAATTCTTCTTGTTAGGAATAGCTTTCATGGGAGAGATGGGGACTGATATATTCCCAGCTGATCTAGGAAAAGTCCAGCCATTGTCAGCTCATAAGTCAGCTCACGGCTGTTTTATTCTTTTGTCAGAAAGAGTAACACATGTTACACAGTGGGTCTTGCAGGAAAAGTCAGCATTTGCTGGGAACACCAATATTATTGGCATGTATAGAGAAATTGCACCATTCATAATGTCAATGGTGTGACAAGTCAGTTTTAATATTTGTTGGGTTTGGTTTTTTTTTGGTTTTTTTTCTTTAATTTTTTTAAATATTATTTTGAAATTATTATTAACATTGTACTAGGTTGATATGATTCTGGTTGATTTATCAAGGGATGAATACATGAATTAGTGTAATTGTTCCGCACAGATGTCCACTTGTTTCTGACTGATAAATAAATACGGTAGAAGTTAAAAGCACAGTATGAATAAGCTGAAATACAAAACATTTATTAGATTATTAACCAGTTCAGTGCCAGAGAATTTTGTTATAAAAATTTTTTTTTTAAAAAGGGCCTTGGGAAGGGGGTTGTGGGGGGTGGGGGTGGGGGCTCTCCCCTTGCCAGGGAATTTTGAGAATTCGGTGTAATAAATCACAAAAAAATTGTTCAGGAATGTAAAGTCAATATAATAATTTTTGTGCAACAAAAAAGTATATTTCCACCTCTACATAATGACATCCATAAAGAAAAGAAACAAAATACAGCTAGAAATAGCAAGCCTATTGTCAGATTATACCTGTAGAAGAAATTAAAACAGGCAAAAAGTTTATGAAAACAAATCACAGCTCTTGCAGACATGTAAGTAAATTACTGTCCCAATAATGACAAAAGTGAGTAAAGTCAACGTTAAAGGTCAATCACAGTCCCAGAAACTGAGCTGGCAAGCTTTTTGACAGCAAAGAGCGTTCGGGAGTGAGAGGGTGAAGTTCTTTGATGGCGTTCACTCCTTTCAAGTTGCACGTGGACAGATTAAAGTGTCTGCTGTGCATCCGGCTAGCCACCTCTTCAGACATGTCATCCCTCTGATTCAGTTAAAAAAAAAAAAAGGCGTGAAAAACAAAAAGCACGTGTTTCACGGCCAGTGCAGGTTCAGCACTGCGTTTCGTGAAAATCGTGGGGCATTGGCCGTTGTCGATTGCCTTCTGTCTGCTTTGAAATGTGAGTACACTCTTCCCAAAAGCCACGCCCCCTTGATGACCTCTGGCTGGCATTCGACCTATCGTCTTACATCACCCCTCTCCCTCTCCTTCCCCTTCTTCCAACACTGGCTGCATGTATTCTGTCAATCATAGCCAGTTGTTCAAAAACGCTGTCTGATTGGATGGATGGACTGAATTACCATAAAATGGGCAGTCAGTTTCATAACTGTTGTTGTCAATCACCTTCATTTTCAAACCAATCATCAGACAAGAGAGATCCTTCTCCATCGCAAAAGCTGTCCATAATCACAAGCAGAGCTTTCAGAATTGTGTAAATCTGCTGACTGACGATTTGCTTTACTGGACAGTTTTCAGTGCATTTGTTTGCACATGATGCAACCCCCTTTTCCATGTGTGTATCACGTGGTCAGTTGGTAAATTATTATTGAGTAGAAAGAAGTCTTCTGTCTGATCCAAGTTCATTTAAAAAGTTTTATAATCCAGACGCATCAAACTAACTGTTCAGAGTCTGTGAATTGAACCAAACTCCAATGAAGGAAAAATCGGAACATATGCAGGACGTCAGTGGACGTCTTATAGGCACTATGGCAGTACTTTTTGTAGGACATCAGCTGACGTCTTATAGGCCCTCTACTGGTTAAGATCTTTGAAATATAAATCTCAGAATGGTGAAGATGCGAAGCTAAAAACTAGCCATATTTAGGACATTAAAATGTTTTAGTGACAAATTCTGTTTCAAAACCATACAATTATTGTCCACACAAAATAAAACAACATGAAAATAATCTCATATTTCATACTGCATTTAAAATGATATTGTTCAGTTTTACCACCCATGAATTTATTCCATGCAGTGTACTGTTATGTGTTCTTTAATGCTGCCCAGTCCTGTTTATTTGAATATGGTATCTGGATGAATTTATGAAAGAAGTGCTTTGATTTTAATTCAAATGCAATTTATAACTGCTGGGTTATCACAAAGAACTCTAAAATGAATGAAGTGGTGAATAACCAGGTGCATGTCCCATTTGTTATTTTACCCTTTTGGTTTCTCAGCAGTCTTGTCAGATGTACATGTTGGTCAGTTCTGCTCTCTCTGGGTTCAGGGTCAAAGGTCTGAAAGGCATGAATAGATTTACAATATTCTCTTCATTTGACTTACCCCTGGGTAAATGTTTGTCACGTGGCATTTATTTGCCGAACAAAGAGAAATAAAGAGCAATGTAAGTGAACAGATTATAAAAATGTGGATTATTATTTAAAATAAAAAAGCAAAAAACAAAACAAAAAAACAAACATCAGCAGTATCATTGGCTTAAATCAATCTTTAAAATATGACTTTTTGTGGTTGTCATCATTGTTTGCACTGTCCTGTGAGCCTTTGTTTGCTTTTTTATATGACACAAGATATGTGACTAGCATTTCTATGGTTGTGCTGATAATATACACATTTTTTTTTTCCTTTTATGTCCATCCATTGCTTTTTTTTTGCTTTTTTTTTTTGTTGCTTTTTTTTTTTTATACTTTGTGTGCTGTGACTTCTCAGAGCTTTCCAGAGAGGCATTTTGTTCCAACTTAGTGATACATTTTCTCACTGGTAAGTTTGTTGGTTGTTTGGATGAATGTTGAAAATGGTATGTTTGTTGACAGGAAACTGATATCAGTCATAATATGTTCTGTTCAGTAAATTATTTTTCATTTCATTGTGTCTGCTGTAAAAGGTTGAAATTAAGTCAGTGACTTCTGTTTGAAATTGGAACTGGTACAAATGATAGTGAACTTACTATATTTATGCCAAGGGAACTATTTTAATCAAACTTTAGAACAGAAAATTGGTTGATCAGTTGAGCTAGTAAAAAGAGGAAATGAAAATGCTTCCAAACATTTCTCAATTATGAATAAAATGCAGTCTCAAAGCTTGTAGGAGGCTGTTTCTATTTAGCTTAAAATCTGATTTATTTTGGAACTGGGATATAAAACATTTCTGTTCAACCATGACATGTTTTTACTTGAATAAAACTTGTTTTCCCAACATTTCAAATTATTAATTTCAAATTGACTTACTGTAATTGACCATTAGGTTTGCCAAGTCAGCTTCTATTTTCAGCAGAAGATAATTTGTTTTAGGTAATGAAGGCAAACAGACAAAGAAGGCATAAATAAACAAACAAATGGCATATAAAGGATGAAGAGGTGAATGTGCTTTATCTGCAATCACATAAGGAAAAGAATAAGCATTGGTGCATTTATATGTTATATTCAGACAAAATGTGAAGCATGGATTTGTTCAGACAAGACGAGAAGCATGGTATTCAATTTGGGTCACGAATATCATCTGTCGTCTTGCACATCGAAGGGCTATAGTGTGGGCAACAGACTTTATTTCTTTCCTTCCCCATCCCCCTCCCCTCCACCCTCCCTTATCTCCACTTCCATGAAGTATTGGACTGTGGTTGCATGTGACAGTGACCCTTGAATTCTTTGTGAATTTGGTCAGTATGGAGTTCATTTTATGAGTCATGATGATGAACTAGTTTTCTTTGCATTTTCTTGGTACGTTCCCTGTTGTGTAGTGTTGGCCCTGTGATTTGTGGTCTCTGTGTTCCTGGGTGGAGCGGTTTGAATCGGTTCCAGCCAGAGCCTGGGCAGGGTAAAGTTTAACAGCTGCAGGCAGCCGTACATCTCCAGTTGAGACATTCTTTTCCATGTTTTAACTTCTTACTTTTCTTCTTCTTCTTCGTCTTCTTTTTTTCTTTTTTTCCTTTTTTTTTTAAGAAATCAATTTGTTACATCTGTTGTTTAATGATAATCTGCAAAGGCATTACTCATTATTCAATTCATAGTGTAGTGAATGTGTGTGTTCTCTGTCAGTACACATTTTTGTTTTGTTTTTTAACAATAGAATTTCTGTATTTCTTAGACATTGCTGATGACTACTGTAAATAGACTAAAGTATTTTATAGTGACAATATCAAAACATGTGTGGTTGGATGCTGAATAGAAACAAAGTTTGGTTGTATTGTCATACCAGCCACTCGGACTACAGGTTGTCTTTCCCATCTGTTGTACTTCTATTTGCTGCTAGGTTTTGTAGTGGCCTCAGAAATGAATAAAGGTATTTTTTCGACAGATCCCACTGTTTGTGTGGTGTGTTCAGCATAGATGATGGTTTTCAAAGGATGGTACAAATGAAATAATCAGTTACTTTTACAATTCTTAAGGTCATTTGAAGTGTTTCCAAGTTGTTAGTTGCTTCTGGAAATAGAGACTAGCATGAAACATGACATACTTCAGTTCTGACAAGTCAGTGTAAATGCAAAGGATAAAGGGAAAGGGATAGAATGAACATACTTTGTGGACATTACATACTTTATTTTTCTTTGAGAAGACCACAGGTAACTTGACTCTAATCAGAATTTGGATGTCAGCCATGGTCAGATCTGCCACCGAGGTGTCGGTTTTAAACTCACTTTTCCCGCACTCTTTATTTTGTAAACCAATGCAGAGAACAATCCATCAGCAGTGTGTGTACATGTGTGTGTCCAGGTGATTGAACAGAATCAGGAGTTGAGATGGAGTCCTCTATATCTATCCACACTCGACACAAAACAAGGAGAGAGTGATCAAGTCATTCTCATTCAACCCAGTGCCCAAGCATTGCTAACACGTCAAATTTGTTTAATTAAAGCGGCTTCCTTGTATTATGCATAAATTGCAAGCAAAGGGAACTAACTTCTGCAGTAATTTTGGCTTTGTTTTAACAAGTCAATATGAAGTAAAAACATGTTCGTGTATTTTCTAACTTTTACTGCATCAAAAATGCAGAGAAGCAGATTGAATGGGTTAAGGAAATTGGGGTACTGTGTATATGCTTAAGTGTTTGTTAATTTATGCAAAATGCGTCAATAATGATTTATTTGGTTGTTCACTAGGTCATAAGGGCGTTGGACAGACCTGATAGTAGTCTGGCATCATAACTGTGCGTGATTCATGTCTTTAGGTTTTATTGCTACAGACAGCATCCACTTGAACCAGGTCTTGCAGTTTTATTATTTTATTTAAAACATAGACACATACTCAAGCACACACACACACTCGCGCACACAAATGTGTATACACCCACCCACCCACCCACACACAACACACAATGGTAAGGAAAGTACATTTTATTCCAGTGATGATGAAGTCAGTTGTGTTTCCCCAGCTTAATGATGGCTGTGGCATTCCCACGCCACTGGTGGCAGCTCTGCAATGATCAACCACAGCCAGGATGTGATCACTCTCACTGTGCAGCAGTCCACAGAGTGGTGCACTGTCAGGGTGCCAGAGGCTAGGTAACCCGGCAGAGGAGACGGGCCTGCAATGCTGCTAAGTGAAGTCCTTATTTGTGTGCACTGTGACGGTGGTTCTGGTTGAACGCTTTGAGAACACCACCAGATAACCTCCCTTTAGTTGACTGACCGCAACAACTGCTGATAGTGTGATAGTCATCGGATCAGAGTGAGTGAGCACCCCTTGCGAAGTGGAAACCATGCATTCCTCAAACCAGTGTCAATGAACTCGTACACTGAGAACTTGATGCACGACACTTTGACCTTACCACAGGTGTGGAAGGGGAGCAGACATGATAAATGGGTCAATTATGCGAACAGGACATTCTGATGGGGGGGTTGATAAGAAGAGGCATGAGGCTCGGGTTGTTTTTTTTGTTTTGTTTTTCCTTCTTTTTTTTCTTCTGAATAATGAAAACTGCAGACACGACATCATGCAGAATGTGATGCTGTGTGCTGTGGAAGTAATCTTTTATCTGTGGGTTATTTGTTTATCACCCATCGCTGTCGATACAAAAGTCTTTACTCGCATTTTAATCATCCACCCCCGAAAAGTGCTCAGCAACCCCATGGATTAAAGCTTCCAGTTTTTGTCGTTTCTTTTCCCTCGGACATGTTCTTTGTTGAACAGCAGGAGGCTTAACACAGTTTCTTCCTGTGCGAAGACGTAATAATTCAACTCAGCTGACATGTTTCTTTCATTGGAGTGTTTCCGCGAGAGCTCTCAGCGCGGCAAACGAGACATACGGATAGTAGACGACAGGTCACACTCGTGTGTCCTTTGCGCTTCTAACTCCCCTCCTACACACACACACACACACACACACAGTGCAGGAAAAGGAAGACCATAAATTTCCCTGACAGACAACGAGTGTTAACTAACAAATATGAATATGATCCGTTTGTTGATCCGGGTCCGAGTCCTTCAATTTAAAAAGCATTTTTCGTCACTAGCTCAGTGGGGATGTCAGACACTGAGCTGAAAAACAACAAAAAACAAAACTTGCAAAAATCCTGGTGTGCCCTGGTTTTTCATATTCGTGTATACAGAAGAATAAAAACAAGTTCAAAGCCATTCAACGGTTTTAAGTTTTAAGGGGTTTTTATGTTTATTTCTTTCTTTCCTTCTTTCTTTCTTTCTTTCTTTATTTATCTGTTACATGTTTTCAACCCTCTTATGACCTCGTGAGATGGTTGGGCAATGAACAACAATTAAATGAAAAAGGATTAAGAAACAAATCACAGCTCCTTCTTTTAGGCCTACATCAATTTTTGAGAGAGTGGGACACATCTTCATCATTTTTGAAACCAACAGACAACTTTATATAATTATGTACAACGTCATCACTGGGTTATAATTATCTGTGCAAGGACAGCACACTGAGATAATATTATGTATAATACATGTCTATGGGACAGCCCCAGATACTACAACGCCTGCGGGCCGAACACTGCTGACATCATCACGCCCGCTCTGAGGAACATAATCATAATACTTAATGGCATTCATGACAAAAATGTATATAAATATAGTAGTTCAATGAGAGAGAGAGAGAGAATAAACAAATAAGATATCGTGTCAGTGTCTAAAGTGTTCACACACGCACACAGATTGCCGCATTCCACAGAAAATGCAAGTCAGCAGTTAGCGGGAAAGCCACTTAAGCTTCTGGGAATTCCCAGAGAAAACCGAAACCAGAAGTAAGTTCCCGGACACGAGGAAAAATACACGGATTTCCGCCTGTCTCAGAAATCACGGAACAGCGTCAAGTGAATTTTCCACACAATAAAGTTGAGTGTTTATTGAAATCAAGAGTCTCTACCAATTAATTCGATTTCATTTCGCTTCCTTTCCATAATAACAATACAATTTCAGACAGACTAGCAGGAAAAGGATAATGACGTGTGGGTTCAGTACACACACATACACAGAGAGACAGACAGACAGACACACACACACACACGCGCGCGCGCGCGCGCACACACACACACACATACACACACACACACACACACACGCACACACACACACACATAGAGACAAAAGCACATTCTCAGTTCCTGGGGTGCTAATGTGATGGTCTGTCACCATCCTCTCTGGCATTCTCAGTAAATTGCGCAGCCTAATGAGGTCTTCAGGTGCAAACCGAAAGTGCTCCTTGCACTGCTCCAGTGTGTACATGTGCAGGCTGAAGTCCCTGGGGAATTGCACCCTTGCCACTTCTCGATGGAGATGCTCTTCCCACGTGCCATTCGTGAGTGGAATGAACTCCCAGCAAACACTGTTGAGGCAGACTCCCCCAGCAGCTTCAAAAGCAGAGTCACCTCTCACCTCAAGGTCGCCACTCTTGACAGTCTCGCTGCTGCGAAACTCCAAGAGTAGGCAAAACCACAGGATAAATTACAGCAATTGTCGGGTATGAATGTGAGAGTGAATGTTTAGGCAAGTAGTGGGTAGGGGGAGTGCTGGAAGGAGGGCGCTGTGGCGGGGGGGTGCCAGGGGCCATCAATAGTATTCCTGCCTGTCACTTCTCGCCCCTCTGATCCAGTTAGTGGGCAGGAGGGAGAGTGTGAATGTGAATGGAGTAAAAAAAAAAATTTTTTAATTTTTTTTATTTTATTTTTTTTTTTGTCAAGCAACCAGTCTGCGGAAACCCCCCCAAAAATGTGGCAAAATAATCAACGTGTTGATTGTGGCTACACAACAGAAGAAGAAGAAGAAGTGCCCAGTCCCAAAATTCTAGACCCTCAACCATAGCCAACCCAAGGAACACAAGTCATGGTCCTCCATTCTGGGGAGAAAAAAAAGACCATGAAACAACATGTGAAGTAAGAATGAAAAGTTGAGGTTAGTGTGTGGGTTAACTCACTCAGTGCGGCCAGTCCTCTCTTCTCCTCCACACAGACCCCTCGGATGTCCAGTGGGTGTCTGAATGACCCAACCTTTAGCTTCCGTCGTCAGAATTGTAGTATTCTTTGTCAACATTCACCACTTCAGTATAAGAGCCTTCCGCTTGCAATATTTTGATGATGGTAATTGGGGTGAAACGCTGTTAACGTCGTCCTCTTTCGCCGTTCGTATGAAGAGAGTTAAGGCAACTTTTGAAAGTTGAAATCTCAAAATTTACAGATAAATATGTGGAAACAGGACATAGGTACAAGGAGACAGGTCACACAATGGAGCAGTAGCAAACACTACACTAAGGGAAATTTTTTTTACCAGCCCTGGTCATTTCTTATGCAAATGAACATATTCTGAAATTTGGAGTTTGAAACCACTGAGAAGTAAGGATTTGATTGTGCATAGGTAGTGAATCCTTCCTTATAAACTTGATGTTGGTAACTGGTTTAACTGAACAACAACCAAAAAATATCATCAATGCTAAAAAGTGGTATATTACTTATCAACAATATATTTTAAACATACAAGTTATGAATGATAAATGATATGGATACTTATATATAGCACCTGTCCTCGATCGGTGACCAAGCTCTAAGTGCCTTACAAACACAGGGTCATTTGTGAATCAGGCTGTCTACCTGGGTAGAGCTAATTGACAGCTGCCGTTAGGCGCTCATCATTCGTTTCCCGTTTCATTCAATCAGGGTTCAGTCATGCACACATGCACACTCAGACAGACATGTAACATTTTACATGTATGTCCGTTTTGTTTATTTACTTTGCCATGTAGGCAGCCATACTCCGTTTTCGGGGATGTGCATGCAGGGTATGTTTTTGTTTCCATAACCCACCAAACACTGACATGGATTACAGGATCTTTAACATGCATGTTTGATCTTCTGCATGCGTATACACATGAAAGGGGTTCAGGCACAAGCAGGTCTGCACGTATGTTGACCCGGGAGAGTGGAAAAATCTCCACCCTTTACCCACCAGGTGCTGTTACTGAGATTCAAACCAGGGACCCTCAGATCTAAAGTCCAACACTCTTAACCACTCGATGATGAAAAAATATAACTAAGGAAGGCTAAATAATGATGTTGGTGAAAGCAGCAGCAGCTGCAAGAATGACATTAAGAACAAAAAACCTTTTGCTTGCAGCGCATTACTAAACACCAAGCAAAATAACTTGAAAACCAACATAACATACATGAACACACAAACACGCGCGCGTGCACACACACACACACACACACACACATGCGCGGACACACACACACACTCACACACACATACACACACAAAGTGAAAAAACTAAAATAAGAACATAAAAGAACGAGCATAAAAACAATGTCAGTGGTGAAGCCCGTTTTTAGTTTTGAATGTCTGCGTGTGTGTGTGTGTGTGTGTGTGTGTGTGTGTGTGTTTTTCCAGTTGTTTTTCATTGTACAAGTTTCTTTTCTACATCTAGTGAATTTGTGATCAAATTACTTTTTTTGCACAGACTGAACCAAACAACAAAAAATATGTCATAAAAAGACAAATACAGCATTTTAAAAGAAAACAACACAGTAATTAAGTTTGTTTTCTTTTTGTGTGTTTTTTTAGAAGGAAAAAAAAAGAATAAGGAAAAGTGATTCTTCGGTTCGAGATCTGGCGTAAACAAAAACTTTAATTACAGAAAGCAGATCACGGAATCCATGGAACCTCTGCCGTGGAACGGAATATAAAACATATTAATCTCGTCTTATGAGGTTCGACAGTAAAATACAAGGGATATAACTCAAAGACTCGATCCAGTCAGCCCCAATAAAACAGCTTAACTCCCCTGCTTGAACTCATAGCCGGTTGGAGGATTCTGTCACCTTTGAGACACTAAAGAAAGGAAGCTAGAGAGAAGGAGCGGCCGTAAATCTAGCATGAGAGGTACAGCACGAAGCTTTGCAAATCAAACGAATATTGGCATCATTTCCAAGCCAACGTTGCGCAAATTTCATCAAAACGGAACAGAGTCTCTCTGGGCTTTTCAGTCCAAATACTGAGCAACACGCAAGACCACACGTTCCTGGCATCAGAGATCTTTTCCCACCCCTCTTGCGGCCAATCAGTGGCAGCCTCTGTGTGTGTGTGTGTGTGTGTGTGTGTGTGCATGCGCACGCGCCGCGGCGCGTGTGTCAGTGTGTGTGTGTATGTCAGTGCGCATGCGAGTGTGCCAGATAAAGTGTACACGTGTCAGGAGAGCTCTGTGCACATTAACTTCTTCTTCATTTGTTTAATCCTTTATTCTTTTCTTCCCCCCCCCCCACCCCCCAAGGCCTGACTAAGTGCGTTGGGTTACGCCGCTGCTGGTCAGGCATCTGTGCTTGGCAGATGTCATTGGTGAAGCGTATATGGATTTGTCTGAACACAGTGACGCCTCCTTGAGCTACTGATACACAATTCGAGTGGGAGACGAATACCAGTTTGTCATGGAATGCCCTGCAATTCAGAATCTCTGCAGTCAGTATTTACCTAAGAATTACAGAACATGACCCAACTTCCACAAATATGCAACATTAATATCATATCTATTAGTACGAAGAAAAGGTTGCTAAAATGTGTAAGTTTATTAAAGGATTTAATGTGTTTCGCAAGGAGTCAGGCTCAGTCTGGATTCTTTTTCACTTAACCTGTGCTTTTTCCCTAGCTGTTGAACAGGAGTCACAGCAATGATGTGTGTTAATCATAATACTTCATCCTGTAATTATCCATGAGTACCGGTATATGCATGATCACACACACACACACACACACACACACACACACACACACACACACATTTCCCCCTGCATTACTTTCAACTGGGTGCTAAAATAAGAAATTACTGTGCGCCATATGTTGTTATACCTTGCCATTGTTATTGCTCCTCTCCAACCAACCCCTCAGTTCCTACTTCAGGCTCAACCAGTCAGTTACATACAGAGCCAAACACTTCATTCATAATTTTTGCAATTTTAGGTTGTGATCTGTGCATTTGACTATTGCATTTACTATCCTTATTGTATTGCATATCAGACTGATGATAACCTTTGACCTTTGTTATTTTGTCCCCATATTTGTTATTTTCCCTTCAATTTGTTGTTGTTATTGTTGTTGTTATTGTTGTTTCCAAATGAATATTTTCATTCTTCCTCTCCTGTCATAGTCATGTTTCTTTATTTCTCTATGACTCAAAAGAGGTAATGGATATGAGCTCATTGTCACTTGTAGTGTAAGGGAAGCAATCCATGTAAGAATATTTTCAACAGCTTTGTACAAGTTATTTTCTTTTGCTGTTTAAAATGTGTTTTTTGCCAAACATATTAGAGAAGTATTATGCAGTTATGGTATCAACTTCCTGTTCATTTGAAATATGTACTAAATGAGATACTGAGGAAAGAAAACAAGAAGAGGAGCACTGAATACAAACACATTTTAAATTCCCTTGGACAAAGATCCAAACTGCAGGAACAGTTCTTTAACTCTCTCCATACCAACGGCGAAAGAGACGACGTTAACAGCGTTTCATCCCAGTTACCAAATCCAAACTGCAGGAACAGTTCTTTAACTCTCTCCATACGAACGGCGAAAGAGACGACGTTAACAGCGTTTCATCCCAGTTACCAAATCCAAACTGCAGGAACAGTTCTTTAACTCTCTCCATACGAACGGCGAAAGAGACGACGTTAACAGCGTTTCATCCCAGTTACCATCATCAAAATATTGCTAGCGGAATGGTCTTATACTGAAGAGGTGAATGTTGACAAAGAATACCACAGTTCTGACGATGGAAGCTAAAGGTTGGGTCATTGAGGCACCCACTGGACATCCGAGGGGTCTGTGTAGAGGAGAAGAGAGGACTGGCCGTACTGAGTGAGTTAATTGTGTGTGTGTGTGTGGAGGGCAGCTGCTATGTAATATGTATGTTAAAATGTATGCATTGTGTGTGTGTGTGTGTTTGTGCCTGTGTATGTGTAGTTTGTTTTTCACATTTTGGTGTGTACGTAACATTGATGTAATGTGTTATGCAAACAAGTGTTTTGCAAAGCACCTAGAGCAGATTTCTTGATAGTTTTCGATACAAGTATCCATTATTATTGATTTTGATGATCAGTAAATGGCAGTCCTGTGCAAACCAATGTAAAAACTCAATATATTTGAAGGGGCATCAGATGGGCTGCAAGGCCAAGGATATGAAAGCCAATTCCCACAACTTCAGCTACAACTATAACATATACATATCAACTGAACTGTCATGACTGAAAGTGATACACACTGTGACAGCAGCAGTGTGGTTTCCATCAAGAATCCACTAGCTGCATGTTTCTTAAAATAGATCTATTAATAGTGTTTGAATACCCATGACATATTTTCTAAATATCAAGAAATTTGGACTTTTTCTAAAAAGACATTGTGCTTTTTATGTTGAACTGTTAATGCAGTTTTCAAAATCCCAATGTAGTTAGCTTTAAAACAATATTAATACCCATTAAACCTGTTATATTTTTCATTCCAAACCTTTTAACACCATTGCATCAGTTACTTTGTTACCTTTATGACTGGACAGATCAGAAGCACACCAGGATGTCTGAAAAGTTCAAAAACAAGTAATTATTCTGTCCATAATTTAATTTTGCCTAAATATACTCTGATCACTTGAAAAGGGCAGTTTCGCCTGAAATGTACACCAGTCTCATTTCGTGTAATAAAATTTTGCAATTTGAACAGTTCTTTCTGCTATATTTTTCATGAAATACCACAGATACTTTGAGATAAAAATATACATTTGTCCACACACATGCATACCTGTAGAGAACACATCAATCATCACAGTATTCATTCTTATCACAGTATCCATACAGAAGAACACTCACTCAAAACAGCTTCTCTTATGTGCATTTATTGAAAATAAGTATGTCAGCAAATCAATCTTGTTTTGGATTGAGTGACAATTTATACACACAATTAAAGCAAGCAAGGACACACATAAACAACACACATGTGCACACACACACACACACTTCCATACACACCCATGTTGACACATTGGCAAATATACACACTCACACACAACACACACACAAACTTACACACATGCACATATTTTATACCCACACTCACACACAATTTGAACACTAAAGTTTTCAGAATAAAACCCAACACCTAATCTGACCAATACAGACTCAAGAAACACTAGAATCAGCATGCATCTTTCCATTGATGGGACTACTGGCACAAAGGTTACTATCTTATGTTTACTGAGGATGCCAATGATGTCAAAGAGATTCACCTATTTGCCGAAAGTTAACAGTTCATGACCATTAAACAAATCTTTGGAAAATAAACTTTAGTAACTTTTGGAACCTTGTAAATGGACAGGCAAACAGAATCACAGGACAAAAGATTTTATGAAAAGTTATGAAATACTTAAAGTAACTTGTGGGTAACAATAATAACACTTTTTCACAATCCACAGTTTAAAAGATGAGCCCACAGGATAAAAATATCAATTCTGAAACAAAATTTGCTTTTCTTATATCTGCGTGTGTGCGTGTGGTTTCCAGTCACCTTTAACAGAATTTTACAAATATCCTGGCTAAATAATGCAAACTAGAGAAGGCACAAGTGGGCTCTGTGACTGAACTTTTGGGGGGTGTATAACAAAAATCATGTTTAAAACAGGTCACAAGAGAAAAATGTGAGACACTTCAGTATCATTTTATAAATGTGTGAATGTCATCCATTCCTCATCAGAATACACAGAGACTGTCTTTCAAAATACGACTCCATATCTGTGGAGAAATATGTATAAATGCTGGTGATCACTACTTTCTTCCCCAAACTCTCTCTTTAAACATTTTCTCTCTCCCACTTAACATAAAATGGAAAAAATATTATTCAAACAACTAATAAAATATTATTCAAACAACTAATACTATACATCGATCACAATCTCATTTTAACTGTTAACATTATGCCTTGGGTGTTTCGTTTTTCTGAAACCATCAAATGTTTAATCTATTTGAGCTGGCTTAAAACTGGTATGGAGCCGACAATCTGCAAACTACTTTCTTTCAATTCAGCATCCTTTTAGTGGTAACTGATATAAATTATTTACTTGTTTCACCATTCATACACTATTTCTTAAAAACACACTCAAACATAATTAGTCATACACATGTAAATGTGGTTCAACAAAACTGACATCCTGTTCAATGAATCACCAAGTAATGACATCAAATTACATACACCTTAAAACATACAACCATTCAACAGAGAAGTGGTTTTGTTTCAGTTGTAAGGCAATAACAATGGTTCACACTGGATGTGGGTCGGTTTGAATATTCTGCTTTATCTTTCAAACTCTAATTTCAAATGGTAAATGAGGAAGAGATTAATAAATAGGACCAGGTTGCAGTCATGTGCACATGTGTAAATGCAAACCATAAACATTAGGTATGTGTGTGTGCAGCCCTGTACATGAATGTAAGGTACTTTCCTGTGTTAAGTGTATTTCTTCATTTCAGGTCTTTTTCATAATTCAGCACTTAAAAATGTCCAATATCATGCCTTCTAAGTACTCTTTACTCATATTTGACTCTATTTTAAAACAGCCAATTAAATATACAGTGAGGGTATACCTAACTGCAAAACATTTAAAAGTAAAGGATCCTGGCTATTTTGTGTTGGTTTGGAAATAAGAATGTACAAGCATGTGGGTGAGAATGCATGAAAAAACTCATGACGTGTATGTGGGCACAAGTCTGTGATTCACAGTGTTTAAGAGTACGAGCATGCATCTGTATCTTGCTGATGCTAATATATATATATATATATATATATATATATATATATATATATATATATATATATATATTGATCATCTGTATTCTTCATTGATAAAAAAAAAATGTGAATGCAGATGTGCATGCATGCCTATGTGCACACACAAAACATATATATGCATTGCAGAGAGAAAAAAAAAGTATGGGTGACAATTCTGCTGGAGAGACTGAAATATAATTTTTAATGTCTTTACCTATTTGAAAATTTTACCCAAAGGGATTAAGCTCTCATGGCTCATGTGCAAAAAGAATGAAAGAAAACAATATCCACAATGCTCCCATTTCTGTTTAGAATGAATGAACAGCAAAATGTAAAGCTATAAAGTCCAAATTAGGTCTACATTTTACAAACAGCTTAAAATAAAAAAATAAAAAAAAATTACTATATTTTTCAAATTTCTATTATGGTTCTGTTTAAACACCGACATGAAATGTTGATATTCTTTGGAAAACTCATAAAAAAAATTGCATGAGGAGGTCCATTTTCCACATTGGTGTTCACCTCATTCTTAACTGTTCCCAACTTTGGCAGCTTTTCAGACAAAGCTTCAATCCGGCTGTTAGACCCACTTCTTACTTGACCATCATGACCACTGCTGTTACTTTCAAAATTTAATGATCTTTGATGCTCACAATTCAATACATTCTCAGCTCTGATTAAAGCAGGATTGTGAAGGCCACAGATCTATTTAAAATCTAAATCTGACGTAACTGTGAGGCAAAAGAAATCACAGGTCTGATTTCTTTTCTGCCACTCACTTCAACAGAAAAATGTTACATTCCTGTTTTCACAGGTAGAAAATAGGGCATTGCATATATACATGTCTTTTGCTGAAAACTGCTGCAGTTGATAATTAAGTTCTTACGCAAAAACAAGTTTCCAATGATCCAACAAACATGACAACTTTTGTGTTTCAACAAATAAAAATATGCTTGAAAAAACAACAACCACAACAACTACAAAAACAAAACAAAAAAACAACAACAACAACTGCACCATTCTGAATAACATCATGCATACTAGATACTAGATACCAGTTATTTGCCAAATTGATGACAAATCAATCTGTTATTTTTTATCATCATTAACTTCTAGACAATGCAGGTTTAGTATCAGATAAATTTGGATAGAATTATCCCGAAAACATAATTTTGCACTTAATGAAAAACTTCTTTATTTTTCTGGTTAAGTTTTGTGATAAGGAAGATAGAAAAGAGAAGGGTGCATAAGAGCATGAGCCTTTTTCATGCATTCAATGCTGTTTTCTCATTCTGCACCTTTCAGGTGTTCATGTTTTATACAAAAATTCTAATTATTAAACAGTAAAGTTTTAATGGAAACATTTATTGGAGATTGTGGCGCGTGCTGTTGTGTGTATCAATTCTAATGGGATGTCTGGAATGACCTCATCTGTTCATATAGTAAAGCCAATTTTGGTATCCTTATAAGTAATAATTCCTGAGATAATGCAATACCAGTGTTAATGTTTATCATGCGTATGTACGTGCACACACAGAGATGGACAGACAAACAAGCACAACAAGGATGATTACACAAACTTGCTATGTTAACATATAAAAAAAAGAAAAAAAAAAGAAAAAAGCTTAGTTACAACTGTTTTCTGATCACAGGAAGTAGTAACTTAGAATGGTGTGAGTCTGATAGGTAATCATCCAATTTTAAGGCCAAAGCTCCAATTTCATTTGCACACCACTCATCCACTACCCATCCACCCCTCTCCCCCAAATCTTATGCAATAAAGCCTTTCCACAATCATCTTTTTGCCAAAACGTTCGCTAAATTCAGCCTCCTGCGTGTTTCAAGCACATGGCTTATTTTAAAAAAATAAGCAAAATAAAAAGATTTAAACCTATTCAATGCTTTACTGTATCCAATATGGGCACTTAAGTATAAACACTTTTAAAATAACTTTAAGACTGAATTAAACTAAAAACAGACTGTATAAATTTTCAAAAAAATGCACAATAAGAGTTCAAATATAAATCAAAAAACAAAAAGAAAACTATACAATAAAGCAAATTAAGCAGAAACAAACAAAACAACATTATATTTAACATAAACACAAGGGTTTTAAAAACAATTTCAAATGATGGACAAAACAGGCAATTAAAAAACAAAACTGAAAAACTACTAACCACACGCACGCACACGCACACACACACAGAGTAAAAGTTGTCTGTAAAACATCTTTCAGGAGAAGTCTTTGCCATAACTGACAGGGTAGGTTTTCATGCAGTTCAGACAGGACATATGATGCTATGTTTTCAAGTGGATAAGCAAGTCAAGATTCTGACAGTGAACACAGGAATACTGGTCAGCAGCAGGTCTGAAAACTGGATTGCTGTACCTTTCACTAACAACAAGGACATGGTTAGCAAAATGATGTGTGCCATGTGCGCAACCTAGACAAGCAAGGACACAATTGTCAGGCAACAAAAAAAAATCAGAGCTGTGCAATGTGTGACCACTGCTGATGCCTAAAATGTCATTCACAGCAACTTAGAAATGTGCTTGCAACTCACAGCATAAATGATAGCAAATGGCCCTCTGGATGAAGTATCCTTACTGTTCATTCATTGTGGTTAATGCCTCAAGTCAGGATCAAAACACTGTGACAGAACCCCTCAAACAGTGTGTGATTTATGATCAATCACTATGGGAATTACTTTGTCTATGGCATGCAAACTGACAACTTACCCAACCAAAAAAACAGCGATGAAAAACTAACATGTAATGCCAATACAATATGGGATAAAAAAATAAAAATAAAAAAAAACATCCCCCCACCCCAACCAACCCCCCCAAAAAAAACACCATTACAAACTCACTTCTTTTTTTTTTTTAAACAGGAAATAGTTTCATAGCACTTGAGCACACAATGAAATATTTAACAGGTTGACAGCACATATGAAATACATAGATTTGCACAAATAGGTGCATGCATGTTCTCTCTCTCACACACACGCGCATTCATTCACTCTCTCATCACTATAAAGACTATAACAAAATAAAATTATCTCTTGGCATAGGCCAGAATGTAGTCCCTCACTTTGATCTTGAAAGACTCCTGTAACAAGAAACACAACAGAAAAATGGAAATCAAGTCAGGTTTTAGGTTTCCACACACAGACATGCATGTACATTCACATACGCGTGTACATGCATACCCACATCACATTATCTTTCTCTCATTCCATTATCCATTTGTTTGCTGAAAATGATTTCCAGTATATTTGGCAGTGAATATCACCTCTCTAATCTCATCTCATACTACTGACCTACAAGAAAGATCTCTTAACTATTTTTACCAGTACAGTGAGTATATACAAATCATAAGTGGTTCTGAGAAAATGATAATTTTCAAAGATTAAAAAAAAGAAAAAGAAAAGAAGATTGTAGTATTTAGTTCATCAAGGATTTATGACTTTCATCTAAATACAAAAGAAAACAAAAACACTTCTTCCTAAATGTAATGGCTAAGAAAAGTAACATCCTGCCAAGTCTGATTTTTCAACCATTTGTTACTGCCCAGAAAATGTCAATGTTCAAACACACAAACACACCCTTACACACTTACACAACCACTCACCCATATAAACAGCTGAATCAAGAGGATTGCATACATTCACTTTGTTGACACACAAGTCTAAAAAGAGGCATGCCCACAATAAATACTATTTATATGTCACCATATTTAAATGTGTTTGTTAAACAAACTATACCTTGTCTCTTGCAAAGTGCTCAGCAGCTTCAACATTGAGAGGATCATCAAAATTCAAGAGATCCTGCAATGATAAACAGCAGCAGTAAGTGAAATTAAATTAATCCACGGCATAATCGGCATTCATACACACATGATTTGGAATCCACATTAATTGCAAACATTTGTTATTGCTAACTCTGGTTTTCTACATCAGTACATGATATTATTTACGAGGTAATTCACTCATCTTTCTTTTTTTCTTCTCTGTTTTTGTCACTCTTGTTGTTGAAGAACAAAATCCAGATTTCATTTAGTACTTTCTCAACTGGTTGAGGTTTGATTACCACGTGCTAAGAGAACAGCATTAGCTGGAAAATGACTGATGCAAGCCACAGTAAAATTCATCTCATGTTAACAACAGCAACAACAACAAAAATCAAAACCACAGTAACATTTCTAACAATCATCTCATGTTAACAACAACAACCAAAAATAATAATAAAATTTTTTAAAAATTGCAAGGCAAACTACCCACATCATTATACACTTACAGAAAATAAAGAATTCAGTCCCCAGACGACATCTTTCAACCTGCGAGTGGGTGCCCAGCCAAGACCATCGTAGGAGTTTTGTCGCAACAGACTCAAGCAAATCTCTCCACTCTCTGTGATGTTGGGGTGCCAGATCTTTGTCTGACATACTACTTTGGGAGGCTGCAACAAAAATTCAAGACACTGTATTTGTATGTGTGTGGGTACCTGCATACATTTTTGAAGGTGCATGTGTACTGTGAGAGTGAAACAAAGAGAAAGTATGTGTGTAAGCTCATGTGTGTGCGTGTGTATGTATGAGTGTGTGTGTGTGTGCGCGCATTATGTGAGGTCAAAATGGTGTCTGTGTGCATGTGCAAATACAGCAAGAGTGTTGAGGATACATGTGCACCCATGTTGTATTTCTATGTGTAGTGTGTGTGTGTGTGTGTGTGTGTGTGTGTGTGTGTGTGTGTGTGTGTGTGTGTGTTTAAGACTGATAAAAAAAAAGAGAAAAGGATAGCCGGAAAGAGGCAGAGGCTGATAGACAAGTAAAAAAAGAAAAGTCCTATGGTCATGTGAATAGATATGTTTTGTTTGAGTATCATATCATATGTGTAAGAATATCACCCTATGTGCAATTATAAAATAGTACATAAAGTAACTTCTGTCAAAACATCTCCTACATCTCTCACTGCTGCACTTTCTTTCTATCTCAAATATTTAAAACACACAGAAAAGCTAATTCTCTACTTGTGTACCCAAATGTGGCATGCCTCTATATTTAGAAAATATCTGCAGTCTATTCATCCTTTCATTTTATGTTTTTTATCAAGTGTGTTACCGATATATATATATATATTCAAATGATGTACAGTTTACTGTTTAAAGTTCTGGTGTGGCTTTTTAACAGAACAATTCTGAGAAATATGGACTTCCAGATGTTCATTTGAAATTTGAATTATTGAAATTTCTTTTCATTGTGATTCTGTATGCTTCTTTATTGTAACCAATAAAAAATTGCAAACAAAAACAAACCCCCCAAAAGGTTTCTACAGCGGATGGATAACAAGAACATTGCAACCGACTGAAAAACAGCAAATGAATATTTACCACCAAGGGGGCTTAGCAGGTAGTGTCCTGTGTATGTTGAATCTAAACAGGTGTTACTGAACACCAAAGAGACGCCCAATAGCAGTGCAAGGTCTCCTCTGATGTGTTTTTTTGTGGTGACCTCACACTGATGCTCCCTTTGAACAACTGACTATGGCAGAGCTGTGTTTGGGGATATCAGGATTAACAAAACAAGAGCAGCACCAGAGAAATGTCACTGATGACAGGGCAGGCTAGCATAAAAATTTAATGAAAGAACAAAATACTCACCACAATATTGTAGTCTTCAGGAACACATATATCAAACTTGAACCGGCCTCCGTTCCAAAAACCTTCATCTGGGCAAATGTACAGTGTGAAATGGTGTAATACGCTAGGGTCATCAAACTGAACTTTGGAAGTGCGAGGCATGTTTTCTTCCATTTCTTGCACCTCTGAAAATCAGAAAGCAGAAACAACGAGTTATGATGTGAAAATCAAAGCAAAAACAAAAAGAAATTAAGCACAATAATCACAAAACAGGTTTCTGCACTCACCAGATATCAATACTTGAAAAACTTTAATTTCGTAACAATGAGCTTCCCAAAAATGTCTTTTTATCATGTTAACACTCAAATACTAACAATGAATAGCATCTTGCAAACAATAAACATTTCAACAACCAGTTTGTGACAATCTTCAAGCTGCAGTTCAGCAATATTAACAACACAGTGTTACGTTCATTTCTGCAAATTTATATATATATATGAATAGTGTGTGTGTGTGTGTGCGTGTGTGTGTGCGTGTGTGTGTGCTCTCTCTCTCTCTCTCTGTGTGTGTGTGTGTGTGTGTGTGTGTGTGTGTGTGTGTGTGTGTGTGTGTGTGTGTGTGTGTGTGTGTGTGTGTGTACAGAGACACAGAGAGAGAGAGAGAGATATCTGAAAAAATCAATTTGAACACATACTTTAATTCTTTTTATATGAGAAATGATACTATAACACTTTACAAAATATACTCCTTTCTTTTCTCATCTATCCATTTATATCCCTGTCTGTCTGTCTATCAGTCCATCATCTGTCTGTCCTCACCTTTGACTAGCAGTTTGTCTCTGATGGAGATTCTGCGAGACTCAGGTTCAGCTTCCTTTTTAGGGCCGGCACTTGCCTGCTGCTTCAACTTCTTTGAGAGAGTTATCATGGTTCTGTCAAGCAAAGAAAGTCAGATATTTATTGATACATATTCAAAGGGAAAAAAATCAATTTATTTGTGTGTGTGTGTGTGTGTGTGTGTGTGTGTGTGTGTGTGTGTGTGTGTTGCCAGTGCTGTTTCAGTGTGTGAATGTGTGTGTGTGTGTGTGTGTGTGTGTGTGTGTGTGTGTGCGCTGCCAGTGCTGTTTCAGTGCCATTTCAGTGTCATTATTCAACGCACCTCAACCCAGCTCACCCATAGATACAGGTCTCAGAGCCAGCAACCCACAGGGAACTATCACCAGGAGACTGTAAACCAACTCAATTCAGTAATGTTCATTTCCACTGAATCCCCCTCTGATGATACCAATTGCTCCACTGAAGTGGAGACTGCCATCATCATCCTTCAAACAGTCCTCCATAAATATGCTGACTCTGAAGACTTGTGGTGGGTAAGTCCAAAGGCTTGTGGTGGGTAAGTCAGAACTGATGACACCATGAGAGCAAGGAATGAAGGGTCACAGAAATCTGGGACAATCTGTCTCCACTGATATTTGGATCAATGGATGGGAGGATGAGGATTATCATGCTGCTGGTCCACTGAGATGGTCTGTGACCTGCTTCACAATTCCATTCAATGATTAATGTTAATATATCGTATCCCAGCATCATCCACAACCAAGAGATACAGGCACTTGCAGTGCTGGTGAAGGAATTCGAGTAGTACTCCCAAAGACACAACCATGAAGTGGATGACTCTAGGTTGTGTGGTCTAAGTCTTCCCACTTACGCCAATAGCACAGTCAGCAAAAGAACAAAAAAATCCTCAATAACATTCTGACGGGGTTTAACCTTCATCCCCGCAGTCATCAATCCATGATGCTAATTACTTTGCCATGATGGCTGGTAAGAAGTATGACATTGTTTTTAAGAGTATTTTTTGTAATCAGCTTACAAGATAAGCCTAAATATAATGAGTATACATGCACACACACATACACACAAACACATAAGGAAAAGACAATGCAATAAAAGCACAAAAAAATACAAGTAAGCTAAAAGATAATGTTTTAATGTAAAATGGCCATTTAACAAGTCAAAACACTACTTACACAATACAGAATTATAAAAAGATTTTTTGTTTTCCCTTCCAAAATCTACTCTAAATTTTGTGACTCAAGTGAAGTAAAATCAGCCTCCCTATCCATCCCTTCTGATAGTTCTAAATCATAATAATGTAAGTCTGTCTTGGAGGCTAATGGAAACCGTAGTTCCAGCCAACTGAACACCAGCTACAACAAACTTTAGAACACACTCATGACTAACAGTAACACTCATAATCAGTCCATCCTCACAATAAACAGCCAACAAAAAATACTCTGTAACATATAAGTATATATACCAAATCATTAATAACAAAGGCAACATTGATCACAAAAGAGAAACTACCAAAACGATAAGCACTAGAGCCAGACTCCAACAGAATGTCTACACAAGTTGCCAAAATCTTTGCAGTAATAATATCACATGGTTTATAACAAATAAGGCATGTAAATTGGTCCACATATTCACTAATCAAAGAAATAACTGAAAACTGGATTTATTAATAAAAGTCCTTTGCATAATTCAGACATTTTCATTCATTCACAAAGAAATATAATTTGAAGATTACAAACGGCTCTGGTATGGTAAGCCAACATTTGGGATGCCAAATGGTGTGGTAGCCTTCTTTCAAAACCAATCTGTTTGTGTCACAATTGAGAATGCTAGAACATAGAAAGAAAGCAACAAACATCATACAAGATATTAGAAACTACTCTTACAAAAACTGAAATATCTTGATATTGTGTGTGTGTGTGTGTGTGTGTGTGTGTGTGTGTGTGTGTGTGTGTGTGTGTGTGTGTGTGTGTGTGTGTGTGTGTGTGTGTGTGAGACTCACTGTGTGTATCACTCACTGTATGTCTGCATGTCTTTAGCAGATTTTCTGTTATGGAGTCTTGAGCCACAAAACAATCTGTGTGTATACTTGTGTGTTTTTCTATAAATTTGCTTTTGATAGGCACCTCGCGTCCCATTCAGATATTAGGCCCTATACTGAATTCACATTTTCTTTTATCATTATATCAATTTGTTATTATTTCTTGATAGTTAAGATGTGAATTTCAATGATTTTGAACTAATAAATTAGAAAAGACATTGACCAAACTGTTTTGCGGGAGGTTCAATGCAAATTATTCAATTTATGGTACAAGCACACAAACACATTTTCTTTCTCCCTTTTTTCCTCCCACCTCTTAATCTTCTACAAAAGTTATTGGCTTATCTGCTCAAATTTTTTCATTGTAAGACTGATGTTACATTACTGAAGAAGACGAAGAAGAAACACTATACAGAGAAAAATGCTGCTGGCTTAAATGTGCACACACACTTGAAATATATTTTAATACTTAAGAAATTATTTTATTAAGAAAAATATGTCATAATGGCAAATATGAATATACTATAATGCATATAATAACCTTAGTTTTAGTATGACAGGTTTCAACAGGAAAAATAAACAATGTGATCTGGAACTGCCGAAGAGACGAACATGTGGCATTGCCATCACTCACATTGTCCAGGATAGAAAGAAAATATGGTAAAAACAAAGGTAGTCATAGTATGCACGTAATCCCTATCACCCGAGTAGTCAAAATTTAAAGACAGTTCCAGTAGATAAATCTAGAGACAAAAGTCACCGAAACAAGGCCAAACCAACCAGAAACTCTGAGAAAAAGTGATTCAACAGACGTCCCCCTAAGGCAGAGGGCCAAACACTGAACAATGTCTATTTATAATCAATGAATACACACGAAAACTTGAGTTTAAACTCTAGTCAGCATTACATATTTTTTTTAATGATCCTCGACAGCATGTAGACATATAACTACGATATAACATTATTTATGAAAACGGAAATATCCGCAATAACTAACCTGAAGGTCCAGTTACAAGGACCCACGAAAAACAGACGAAAGAACGATCTCTTCTTTCACCTTCTTGGAATCGCTTACAACGTTAACAAAATAGTGCGATGCAATTTAGTGTATTATAACTTTATGTAACTGAAATAATACTTTTGTATGATACTCTGTTTGATTAAAGTTTTTTTTTCTCGTTAAATTTTCACCCCCAAAAATTTAATCATCGATATGTTATCTGCGGTCTCCCTTTCCCAAAGGGTCAGCGATCTTGTTTGCGGTCATAAGCAAGAAATGCACAAATGTCGAAAACTATGATTCCAGCAAAACACTCGGTTTGGTTGACAGTTGATTTGACAGGGTGAACCAATAGAAGAAAAAAAAATGGTGCTGTTGCTTGTTTTCTTTACGTTATTATTTAAAATCAAAGTTCATGTAGGTGCATAGAAAAATAGTTCGCCACTATGAGGAACGCTTGTTACGTGCGCTTCTGAACAGCCGGAGAAAAATACTGGAAAAACAGAATCACTAAGCACTGACATTCAAACTCTGAAAACCTGTCCAACAACAGAAGGCAATATGTAGAGTAACGGCAATGACCCTCCTGTAGGAAATGTGATCCCTTCAGGGGTGATTTTTGTGCTATGATCCATTATAACTTCTGTCAGAACGATACGTGACTTGAACAACCTGCCTGAAACAGCTATAGCAGCAGACACCTTGGACACCTTTAAGTCTAGGGTGCCCCCCAGTCAGTAGTTAATTAGATAATAGGTCCCCTACCCCCCCTCCTCTTCCCCACCCCCTCTCTTACCCCAATACTTTTGGGTTAAAAAAAAAAAAAATTGGGGGGGCCCTGCTGTCTTAGATCAGCAAGGGACCGGCTAGCTCGGAAGGGCGAAAAGTGAAGTGATAGTCGCCTGCCGGAGAACCCACTTAGAGTAGGACTAGGTTTTCATCCTCACTAATAGGTCTGTCGCTTTCTGTAGTTTGTTTTTCTTTCATCGCAACCCAACAAAAACGGCGTAAAAATCAAATTGATGATTGTGGCCGTCAACGCAGTGAAAGTGAAAGGCGGGGAAAGCAATCAACTTGATACTGAAAAAAAATTAAGTCTTTCAGTTCACATTGCTATGTTGACCAAGCTACATTCGGAGGAAGGTGGCAGAATAGTTAAGACGCTCAGCGGCCAATACAGGGTCCGTGAGGGTGTGGGTTCGAATCCTGCTCTCCGCCCCTTAGTTCTCCCAAGTTTCAGTGACTGGAAAATCACACTGAGCGTCTGCCGGGTCAGTCGGATGCCGGGGTCCTGTAAACCGAGGACCCGTGTGCAGCACGCACTTGGCGCACTGAAAAAGAACCCATGGCAACGAGAGTGTTGTCCGGCAAAATTCGGTGACAGAAGCCACAGATCCGTTTAGTCACTACACAAGAAGAAACAAAAATGTGTCGGCCACGTTATCATCTGAGTGTCATCTCTCTCTCTCTCTCTCTCTCTCTCTCTCTCTCTCTCTCACACACACACACACACAAATATATATAAGCATTCACTTAAGGTCTGACTAAACGAGTTGGGTAATGCTGCTGGTCAGGCACTGATCTGCCTAGCACTGAGGTGTGGTGTAGCTGTGACGCCTCCTTGACTGAGAAGCAGCTGAAACTGAAACCATATAGAACCGACAGCTTTAAACTGGTTCAAAGAATTTCATTTAGGTAGATCAACGATGCTCGAAGACGATGACCGTTGTGGTCGTCCAGTGTCCGGTTATTCCAGAGCCGAATTTACTGACCCATGTAAGATCAGTACTTGACTGACTGAGGAGAATCCAACAATTATCTATAATAAAACCCAGAACACAACGAACTTTTCATCGGGAAATATCAGTGTCATTTTCCTTGATCACCTTGGCCGTCAGTTGGGAACATTGAGTCAGTTTAACGGGCGCCCTCAGAGTCACTGGTGAACAAAAGAAGGCATAAAGGTTTCAGTAGTATTTGACTGAGCACACATGTGGCATCGTTCAAAACTTTAACTGACGGAGAAAGATCAAATCGCGATTTGGACTCTGCAACTAGAGACGAAACATGTGAATTTCTGTGTGATTCCGAAACAAAGCATGTCAGCAGTAAGGGTGTCCCAACTAGGTGAAATTCTACCTTATAGTGTTAAATATTAAAGATCCGGACGTGCAAGCAAACAAATGGTGGTGTGTTTCTTTTCAAAACTATCTGGCCGTATAATCATATGGGTCACTTCAGGACAGAAATACAATGACCTCAAACTAGAATGCCAAACATGCACTGACCACATAACTGAGTATTTGAGGTATGGCGGTCCCCGCACAGAACGCAATGTCTCCTGCTGCAGTCACTGCGGCAGCAACTTTTGACTTCCTGGCGTAATATAGTGCACAGCTGGTCACACATATCCCCCTTATTCCCCCGATTTGTCCATTTGTGGTTGGTCAAGTTCCTGTTCTCTTTGGACAAACAACAGCTGACTGGGAATGCAGTTCCAAATCCACGTGTACCTATGGCGCTGAAAATGTCACGATTCGAGCTTTCTTCGAGGCATCATTTTGGCCTGCTATACCCATTCGTTAACACATAGTTTAAAAGAATGGGAAAATGCAGGAAAGCTGAGGAAGGATATACTAATAAGCTGGAATAGTCATTTTATGTTTAAGAATCCCACACAGCTGCATTCAGATGCTGATCGAGTGACCCTCGTACCAAAACACAACCACCGCCAACAAGATGTATCTGTGCTGATGACTCGCATAACAAGCAGGCCTACATGTCTGCAGCTGTTGGCAACTTAGTCAATTCCAGTTGTATCAATACTTTAAATCTGTAGTCTAGTTTAGATCTGAACGGGAGCATGCACACGGCACACATACACGCACGTCCCCCACCACCACTACCCTACGCACACACACACACGCACACACACAGGCACCGTCACACACACACACATGTGACACACACACACACACACACACACACACACACACACACACACACACACACACACACACACACACACACACACACACACACACACACACACGTGTCTCAACGGCAGTGTATGAGTCAGACAGTTTGTGTGCACGGTGTGTGTGTGTGTGTGTGTGTGTGTGTGTGTGTGCGTGTGCGTGCGTGTTGTGTGTGTGTGTGTGTGTGTGTGTGTGTGTGTGTGTGTGTGTGTGTGTGTGTGTGTGTTAATAATTTGAGATATGATAACGTGGCCGACACGAAAAATAATAATAAGATAATAAACCAGTCACGTGCTTAAACTGCTGAACTGATAACAGGTGTAACACAATGACAAGAAAAATAATAGTAGGTAGTATGAAACCAGTCACGTGCTTAAACTGCTGAACTGATAACAGGTGTAACACAATCATGTTAACACTGCCTCGATCAGTACACCCTCAGTACAGACGGGGCTTAGACCTTTCGTACACACCATAGGCTGATAACGAGACTGATATAATATGAGACGAGCCACGTGCAAGGCCATTCTCCATCCACGTACTGGTTGACGATAGCCTTTGATGGTGATTTCAGCAGTGCATCGTTTCGAGTTTGTGTTGGACTTTTCACAATGCAGCCATTATAATTTCTGAGGTAACATTACACCTAGTAATTTCACTGGATTCAGTGCAGATCCCACTTTGAATGTATGAGTTGATGTGAATTCCATTTAAGTTGGCCAAAAATTATTGAGGACAAATCTATATTAAAAAAAAAAGTTACTGTCGCCTATCCTTGCAGTTCTTCTGCTAATTTTGAGAGTAAGGTCAAACGCTTGATGCGAACCCTACGTGTATTTACAATTCTGACCTCTATGTGTATTTACAATTAACACTGACGACAACAGTTATTGGCTATAGTCTAAAATTAGTCTAATTCAGTTTGCTTACATTAGCACGTGATTTGGCAGAATCATTTTTGACTCACTTGTGTAAACAAAGTGAGTCTATGTTTTAACCCGGTGTTCGGTTGTGTGTGTGTGTGTGTGTGTGTGTGTGTGTGTGTGTGTGTGTGTGTGTGTCCGTGTGTCTGTGTGTCCGTGGTAAACTTTAACATTGGCATTTTCTCTGCAAATACTTTGTCAGTTGACACCAAATTTGGCATACCAATAGGAAAAATTCAGTTCTTTCCAGTCATCTTGTTTAAAACAATATTGCACCTCTGGGATGGGCACAATAAAATAAAATAAGAAGCCTAATTATATGCAAACTGCATTTACTGTTATATTTATATTTTTTGTATTCTCTAAACTTGGCACTTTGACCTCATATTCTGACACAACAACAAGAGGAGTCATTATTATCATTTTTTGTTCAAACAGGAACTTCTTTTGCTAAGCATGGAATTTTTATTTATTTTGCAAACGTTTTGGTGCAGATAGTAAAAAAAGGGAAATTACTCTGTAATTAATGCTAGGGGACTTAATTTGCTTTAAACTGATCTTTCTCATCTTAAACATTACATTTTGAAATTATACTCAATACATTAAAAGCTTGGATTTTTTAAAAAAAGTGTATCACAAGTGAGTCTTGAAGGCCTTGCCTCTCTTGTTGTATAATGTGTCAGAACATGTAAACCAGTATGTCCGACGCTGGTGGCATTGTAAATGGTAGCGGCTTCAGTTATAAACCAAGATACACACACACACACACACACACACACACACACACACACACACACACACACATATATATATATATGTGTGTGTGTGTGTGTGTGTGTGTGTGTGTGTGCGTGCGTGCGCCATGCGTGCGCGAGCGCGCGCGCCGGTGTGATCGTGCGTGCGTGTGTGTGTGTGTGTGTGCTTTTTTTTTGTTTGTTTGTAAACATGTTCATGTCAGTTATGTATGCAGGCCATTTGAGTGTGTACGAATGTCCCATCTGTATTTGGCATTTATTCTTAGTTTTGTTTTTGTTTTAGTTCTTTATATGAATATTATCAGTTCACTTTCTCTTTGCCTTGAGGACTGTATATCAAAAGCACACTATGATTGCTTATTCCACTTCCCTCATAGAAAATCAGTTAATTCCAAGAAGGATCGGTCGCTTGTTCAGTTTGTTCTCTGAGAGATTGTCTCTCGTTTTCTCCCTCCCTCTTTCTCTCCAGTGCTTGATAAACTCTCGATCTGTCTGTCTGTCTGTCACTCTGCCTTTCCTTCTCCCTCCACCCCCTCCCCCTAATAATTTGATCTTTTTCAATTATAGTATGTGTCGTATCTATGTAGGTTATATGCATGCTTTCATCTATGCCTTTTGTGTGTGTGTGTGTGTGTGTGTGTGTGTGTGTGTGTGTGTCCTTTCCTTTGTCCTTTAAAAAAAAAAAACAACTTTTTCTTTTTTGCCCCTGAGGGCTGATGTAAAAAAGCAGCTAAGCTTAACCACTACCCTCGTTAACTTATACATAAAAAAATCGTTTCGTTTCGTTTCGTCTCTCTCTATCTATTTATCTATCACACACACACACACACACACACACACAACATGGTAGTGAGAATGGCTTCATATCTGTTTTTCGCCAAAGGCTTATTGATTGTAGATGACAAATCATGGTGTGGTCACATTTGTACCAGTAATAGATTTGATATGTATAGAACATTTTGCAATACCTGATTTGAAATCTTATCTGTTGCTAGATATAGACAGACATTTAAAACGTGTAACGATGAGATTTAGACGAGGTATATCTGAACTGACAGTGCATCACTTTAGATACAGAAGTTTTTGTGCAATCGATTTAATCTGTCCTTTATGTCACGAAGCCCAGAAAAACGACGTGCACTTTGTTCTCTGCTGCCCAGCCGAACAAAAATATATACGTCAAATGTTTATAAAACCCGGCTAAGTACTACAGGCACCCCTCTCTGTTCAAGTTGAATTTGTTAACTGATGTCGTCAAGCAACACTGATCAATGACGTACATAATTTCTCGGTATTCTTATATAACTTGGCATTCAAGCTGAGAGAAACTGTTGCTTCGTAAAACAGTTATAATGTACTTTTTGTTGTTTGTATATTTACACGGATACAAAGTACGCTTTGTTGTCTATATTGATGCTTATTTGTTTATGTATTTTCGTTGAGTTGTATTATGTTTACGTATACCCCCTTCACTCCGGGCTGTGGCCTGATTGTGAATAAACCATTCCAATTCTCTCTCTTTGGCACACACACACACACACACAAACACATACACGGACGCACGCACACACACACACACACACTAACACACACACACACACACACACACGTACAGCACGCTCTTGCCGCACGGACACGCCTGGCTGATTCACGGCAGTTTCATAAAGATCTCGACTGTATACACCAGGCACGTCAACACCCGTACGTGGAACAACCCATGGCAGACCATGGAGCCCCTGTCCTCAACGTTTGACAGCACAGACATCCCCATTTGCTCCGTCTGTGATGCGGTCAGTCTGGAATGTGGCCCACTTCCCAGATGCTCCCACCCTGCCTGCCCAAAATGCCTCTCCATGACCGCTCTCCACTCATCTGGAACGGCCACTGTGTGCAGAACATGCGCTGAGAAAAAGACGCATAAGGCAGTAGCCAGTTCGGTTGCCATCAATAGTGCTGAGTCACAGTACGAACCCTTCAATTCAAATGAAAGCTGCAGAAGCAAAAGATTTCTTCAGGTTGTGCATACAACCCGTAGCAATAATACTAGAAGGAATAAAGAAATTACAATCACTATTCAACGCTCGGCAACACAAAACATGAACCCAGCTCCAAGTCCAGACGATGATGAGCATCGTAGTGAAGAACAGTCACCAGAGGTGACACCAGAGGAAAGTGATGAGGAAACTATACCTGAAATGACCCAACAGGATGTGAAAAAAGTTTTCAACCAATCCAGAAGAATGTCACTACCTGTATCTAGCCTGATGAATGGAGAATTCTTCAACAAATCCAGGAGAAACTCTCTGCCGTCTGTGGCGATCGTGCCCGGCCTGATGAGTCTGGGTCTGGAGGAAGTGGAGACCACCACGAGGCTGTCAGAGGGCGTCGCCAAGATCCGAGAAGCGCTGGCCCTGGCCACCAAGCGAAGTCACTGCTCCGATTGTCTTCAGGACAAGAAAGGCACCACCCCGGAGTTGACGTGTATGGACTGTGACATTAGCTTGTGTAACAAGTAAGTCGGTCAAATTTGTGCTCATTGTTCATTTGCTTCTTGATTCTCTCTCTCTCTCTCTGTGTGTGTGTGTGTGTGTGTCTTGATCCACTATATGCAGACCTGCCTGTAGTGCTTGGCGGCCCCGCTGGTTTGTTTAAACACACAGGTGATTAAATGCACAGATCACAGATCCTGTAATGTATATGAGAGCTCAGTGGATTATGGAAACAAATATCCATTTTGTATCTAACATGAAAATAATCATCAGTAAGTTGATGTTGACCATGCAACAGAAAGAATTCTCTCTCTCCCTCTCTCTCTCTCCTTTCATGTCTCTGTTTTCAGCCCCTATAATCCGTCATGAAGGAAAGCGTGGCACATAAGATTGGTAGCTTAGTACATTCCTTCAGGTACTGTAAACACCAAAAGATAAAGAAAATGGAAAATAAGGTCATCCTCATTATTTTGATCTTGAGTGAAAGAGGAAAAGTTGCTTCAATCTGTGACAAAAGATTTTTTTTTTCTTTTTAAGAGAAACCATAATGTCTGCAGCTGACTAATTTTTTTTGTGTTACGATTCCATGATTAATATACACCTGCATACAGAAAAAGAAGAAGAAGAAAAAAAAGGTGTCGCTGCACAGAAGCGACATGCTCTCCCTGGGAAGAGCAACCCGAATTCCACACAAAAAATTAATCCAGTGCAATATTCTATGGCCTCTGGGCAGATGCAGTGCACAACACAAATGCAATCCGGCCAACGCCAACCATATCATCGTCCCTGTGGAACGACCAAGGCGCAACTCTGTCGTCAACTCGGGGAGGCCGGCAGGACCTGTGTGCCTCACCCACCAGGGAGCAGAGCTGGGCATGTACTGCAGGAACTGTGAAATGCTGGTCTGCAGGGAGTGTGTGGTGGACATGCACCTCGACTGCCCCGGGGTGGTATCTGGACACCAGTATGCCAGTGAGGAGAGAGAGGCTGTACAGCTCAGCAGGGTCAGATATGAGCAGGTTGGTGTGTGTGTGTGTGTGTGTGTGTGTGTGTGTGTGCACGTGTGGATGAATGTGTGCGTGCATGTGTGTGCGCGCGTGTGTGTGTACCCAACCAAATCTCTCTCTAGAGTGATATGCTGAAAAAAAAGTATTAAAAAAAACAACAAACAAACAAAAACTGCCAAACCTAAAACGACACTGGATCTTTGTCCTCACCTTTGCGATTGTTGAATTTCAGTGAAGACTTCCATACAAAACACACACACACAAACAACTTTTGCACAAAAATGTACAACCAACTAACCCCACCAGGTGCTGAGCTTTTTCTCAGAGCAACAGAATGAAGCAGAAGAAATGATGGAAACCCTCAGCTTCAAGAAGAAAAGCCTCAAGGATGAGATCCGCAAGTTTTTCTCCACCCTGATGAAATCATGCATGGACCTGGAAGGGTCTCTGCTGGAGAAGCTGGAGACGTCAGTGACAGACCATACAGACCTCCTGAAGCAGCAGAGCTCTGCCTGGCTGAACCTGCAGGAATACACCCAGCAGCTGCTGGAAGTCACTGACGTTCTTCATTTCCTTCCTGATGCCGGTGAGGCTGGGAAAGATGGAAGGGGGTGGGGGAATGGAGGGTGGGGAGTTTGGGGAGTTAACATTTTCTTTCTTTCATGGTAACCAACGTTTCCGTGAATGAGCAGTAATAGGCGAGTAACTTTATGTATATGTACAGTCAATGGATTTCTAAAGTTTCTTTCGTCTGTTTTCATTGCACTAACACTTGCATTGTGTTACACACACACACACACACACACACACACACACACACACACACATGTATTTGTCATGAACCGTGAGCCGAGTGGTATATCATAAAGGAGTTACAAAAGAATCACCGAATTACTGAATTAGTCAGCATAAAAAGAGTGAAAGGATAGAAAGCCCCTCGCACAGGCCAGGGGCATATAGAGGTAGTCACAAAAAGGGTTTTCTATTGGTTTTTTTCTACAAAAGTTTTAAGTAGAGAAAAAGAGAAAGAAGATAAGAAGAAGATATGAAGAAGATAAGAAGACGATAAGAAGACAGTGCTTGTAAAAGACACAAACAACAAGTGTCATAAGTTCATCATGTCAGTACAAGTGGATAGTATGCACATGTGTACATATTACAATTGAAGACTAACACTTGGTTTGGAGTAGGCAACAACATAACATTAATAATGCATGTGTGTGAAGACCAAACACTGACAGCAAATGACATATCTAAGACATTTAAACAGTGTAGATAAAGTGGTTAAAGCTAAGCTGATTTAGTGAAAGCACACTGACAGTATAGATTTAAGTAAAGCTCATACTGTGTCAAAGTGAATCAAATGATTCAGTTATCACATAACACTGTACTGGAGTAAGCCGTACAGGAGAGAGCATGATAGCTGAACTACAATCAGCAGACTGTGATACATATCAGATGGTGTTAACTAGTAACTGATATCAATCCAACATTGTCTTGTAATCACCACAACAGAATTCTATACACACATTAGAGGACTAAGCACACTGTAACTGAGATTGGTAGTACTTAAGAGTCAGTTTAAAACTGTAGGAGTACTGACATCAGCATGTGAAATGATACATGAGTAATAAACAAGATAACAGAATAAGTGGCTTTGATACTAAATACTGGCAAACTGAGAGACCAGATAGCCAGTGCTCAATACAATGATTGGAAGAACTATCATGGCTTGATCATCGAGCCAATGAATATGACCTGTGTTCAACACTGAAATTTCCTCCACCTAAATGAGGGATACGTAAAGCCTAAGCTTCATCAGTGTGAGCAGAGGAGAAAGAACGCATCACCCTCAGTCAGAATATTCTCGAACAGTCGAATGAGCTTTTAGAGGGCAGAGACGTCACTGACTGCTGTTCGAAAGAATCAAATGGAATCTGCTACGAGCATATCATGATGACATGATGATAGCTTATGTCAAACAATAATAAGACCTGTGACTGAAAAACAACGCAATTCTTCTGGCAAAGTTTACAGAACGTTAAAACGCTATCAGATCATAACACACTTACGGCAATGTAGCGAGACACTGGCCTTTGGGGTGACACACACGCTAACACACACAGGGTCAGTGGTTAGCTAGCAAGCTATCGTCACAAGGCTAAGGCGAAAAGTGACCAATGTTCACATGCTTCACCTATTTATGCACGTTAACTCTCTCCATACGAACGGCGAAAGAGATGACATTAACAGCGTTTCACCCCAATTACCATCATCAAAATATTGCAAGCGGAAGGCTCTTATACTGAAGAGGTGAATGTTGACAAAGAATACCACAATTCTGACGACGGAAGCTAAAGATTGGGTCATTCAGACACCTACTGGACATCTGAGGGGTCTGTGTAGAGGAGAAGAGAGGACTGGCCGTACTGAGTGAGTTAAGCAAACTGCTCAGCCAGCACTCTATTGCTACAATCAAATCGAGCCTGTTGGGCTAGATATTTAAATAATCTGTGTTTGTTGTCAGGTGTTTTGTGATAGATTTCTAAATGAAATTGGTCACAAAAGAAAGAGCTCAACACCATCTTTCTAATTAGTATAAAAAGAAGTGTTGATTATTTAAGAGGAATTTATAATCTTAATTTAAGTCACCTGAAATTGGTCAGTTTTACCGAGTTCGTTGCTGAAAATCACAAATTGTGTTTAAATAGTTTGACATTAGTAAACACCAGTGGTATAGATTAAAAGAAGGAATTATAACAATTCTGCCAGTATACAATACATGTAGGTTACTGATCCAACGAAAAAGATATTTGATTATATATTGTGTTTCAGAAACACACATCAAAACTTGGCCCAAGCTGTCAGGCAACGCCAGTTGTGAAGTGATTGTCGTTACATGTTGACAGTGAAAATCAGCTTTGCATCTCTTATGTTCCTGATCTATTCTCATCCAAACACTATAACAGTGTGGTTTTAGTTTCCAACAAGCAGTCACATATAGAACTGTAAACTGTAGCATTATATGTGAAGAAAAGACAAAATGACGTAAACTTAGCGTCAGTTGAAATCCTTTCACTGATGAATGATTAAACTAACATTAAGTATGCTTCTAACTGATTTAAGTGTGTGTGTAAGCACAACAGACATAATTTGGCAACAACTGATACATAGATTTTGTTTCATAAATGTAAAGCGGTAAGCATCACAGACCAATAATGTGGGTTCAATCCTAAAAAAAGTCATATTATACAGTTCTTATATGGGCTGCAATTGGCTGGTGATGTTTAACATGCCAGGGTTCATCATTCCCTTTTAAGGTAAGGAATTTGAAGCACAAGTTTTCATTGTATCATATTCAGTAAACTGATGCATTACATAAACCTGGACTGAAATGTACTGTTGCAGATTTTCTGCCACTGTCAGTGGCCAGCAAGGCATCTCTGAGTCAAGCTCTGAGAGAAGGAGAGATGCTCGCTGCCGAGGCACCACCCCACATGACTCTGACCCTGTCTCTCAAGCGGTCGTTGCAACGTAGTGTACTCAGAGATATCAAGGTACAATAATGACTCTGTGTGTGTGTGTGTGTGTGTGTGTGTGTGTGTGTTGTGTGAGTGTTTTCTTTCTTTCTTCAGTTTAACGTCTTTTCACTGGTAAGTGATATTAGGCAGAGGGAGGGGTGTGGGGAGCAGTACATGTGTGTGCGTGCATGGGGGTTGGGGGTGGAGAGTGAGGGTGATGGGAAGAGGTGGTGGGATAACTGATACAGGAAAAGAGACATAAAAAGTGGCAGAACTTAACAGGAAGAAGTACGAAAGATTGAACTTGTGTGTGTCCATGCATGCACAAGTGTGCGTGCTTCAGTGTGTGTGTGCATACATGTGCATGTGCATGCTTGGGTTCATGTGTGTGTGTATGTGTACGTTGTACGAGTAGATGTGTATACAAAAAAACAAAACAAAAAAAAACAGAAGAAAAAAAGAAGAGTGACAAAGATTTAATCCTGTTGTAAACCTGAAGACAAATCTTCAATCAGAAATTTTACAAATTACTTACAGAGCAACCTTCTAGAACTTAAATATCTTTCAACATCAGGATTATCTGTTTACATCTCTTCGTTTTGAAAATCTCATGCTCTTCATTGTGTTCAGAACCCTTCTGCTGGAAATAAATTCTAGACCATCTGAAAGTTGACTGCTATCATTTCTCCCCAGAGTGAACAAAAATTGATCTCATAACAAAATACACAATGTTTTTCTCCAAAATAGTGGCCAGTACAGTCAAATAATCCACTGTGTTTTATTTGTAATTAACTATTTCACATGGAAATATGAAACGTATGCAGACGAGACAAAAAATAATTATGTTTGTTGACTCTGCCAAACACAGAGTCTGCTCCAGCTATCAGATCCCTCTTGTCTACTCAGCCACGGACTGAAGGAGTGAAAGTCTCCAACACATAAAATCAGCAGCTCCTCAAAACCTGGGAACAACAGCCTCTCATAAGATCCCACCTAAAACCTGAGTGAGGGCAAAGTATAGAGAAAAGAGAAAATGAATTGACACATGACTTCATAAATGTCAGTGACTTTGAAACACTTTGAACATCCAGTCAAACGTAACATTCAACCAAAGTCACACAACACTAATTTCAAATACTTAGCAAACCAAATAACATAAAATTTAAACCTGATACTCATTATTGTGATTGCTGATTACAATAGGAAATAGGTTCCAAGGCACTGAGTGTGACATCTCACTACATCATGGTTCTCCGCAAGAAATCCTCCACACCATTCTCTGCACCAAGTGACCAGGCTGAGCCTCAGATCACCTCAATGGTACTGCTGACACAAACCTCCTTACTGGCTGCTGACTTCAACAATTCCTGCCTCAAGCTGCTTCGCCGGGAGGAAAAAGAGGATGAATGGGTCCTAGCAGAAGTTCTCCCTCTGACATGGCGGCCGTATGCCATGACCCAACTGTTACAGAAAAGCCCAGAAGAACGAGGCAGGTCAGAGGAACCCCCTATCATCACAACATCAGACGAAACCTCAAGTCGTTCTGACACTATGGTACAAGAAGATGAGAAAGAAGAGAGCTTCCAAAGCTTTCAATGCCAACAGCACAGACCACTCCCACGTCAGTTAGCAGTTTGTCTGGACGATGAAGAAACGAGTGAAGGCAAAGACAGCATTACAGAAGTGCATGTCACTGCGACATCACCGTCTTCGGGTTGTTTCCTGGTCAGTGTGCCACTGAGTGGAGAGAAGAACATGGAGATTGTTCAGACCCTCAGTGAACAACAGGGCTGCTGGGGCATAACAGCCATGGATGGAAACACTCTGGCTGTTGCTACTCTTGGTAAGTGTTCATCATGTTGTTGTGAATGCTGCTGTTATTCTATGTTGAATCACTTAAGAAAATCAGTTCTGCTTCATGTTAGAAATGCATGAGTAGTGTAAATACAGATTTTAAAGTCAGCATGTGTGTTATTTAAATGAGTTCAATTCTACAAAGAAAACACAATAATGATATAATTATATGCATGCAGAGATGTGTACACCAGTTTGACAAGCAAGTGCATTGTTTTATCAGTCTTTGTGCTACTGATTGCTTGTAAAAATTAGTTTTCTAACAAATTTTCAGATAACCTGCTGTTTTCTTGATATCTATCATACACTGAATTATTTCACCCTATGCAAATTACAACATTCATTGGGAACATATATTTCAACATATTCATTGTAGTCACCTTTTACAGGTTCATTTGAAGAATATTTGTCAAAAAACCTTCTCTTATTTCAAGGTGATTTGACAAAACCTGGTACTGATTTCAGAGTTGGGGCAATGTCACATCAGTATGATTGATATGGAAAAGAAAATCAAATGGCGTTTACCCCTGAATCCCAAGACAACTTCATCACGTCTTCAATCTCCTCGCCATGTCCTTGCAACCAGCCCTACCTCCTTAGTGGTCTGTGACAAAGGCAGGAAAGCTATCATGCTGATCGCTGTGGATGGATCTGTGCAGTTCACATACACAGGGCAACGCGAGCAGCAGCTGATTCAGCCAGAAGGCATGTGCATGGACAGTCAAGGCTACCTGTACATCACAGACGCTGAAGACAACAGCGTGACAGTGCTGACAAGAGGGGGAACTTTGTACAGCAAGACAAGCAGCCAACAGAGTGACCTGAACTTTCCCTATGCCGTGTGCACAGACAAGAACGGATGTCTGTATGTTGCGAACGAGGGCGGGAAAGTGCTCACAGTCTACGACATCATACAAACAGCCTAGGTGCTGTTTTGCAAGAACTGGTGCCTGTACAATAAAAAAAATGAACATGGGGGAAATGTTGACAGTCTGTGACATTACACACACTGGCTGGCAAGTTCTGGACAAGAATGCGTGTCTGTTGAATCACAAATAAGAATGGAATGGTGCGATGGTATTGCAAAAACAGGTTTGCTGTTTAAGACTATAATGGATGTACATTTTTAGTTCATGAGTGTGTAAGAAGTGTCCTGAAGACTATGATATAAGAAGTGCCCCTGGGACTAATGAGATAACCATATCATTACACAGGTGATCATAATGATGTATAAGTCTGAGGAATCAATCAAACAAATGAGCATTTTTGGAACCATGTGAAATCTTCAAATGATATACATGATTCCATAATATTAAGAATACTCCTTTTCAGTTGATTAAAGAGTGACAAGTAATGGTTTGTAACAAGACTTCATATTTGCTTTCATGCTATTTTTCATCAGACACTTTCGTTTTTCAATTTTTTAAAAATTTATCTATTTATTTTTTTAATGTTAGGAAACTATGATGGGCAGCAAAGTTAGGTAAAATCTGGTATTTGTCTATAGATTTACAGACAACACTTTTTTCATAAACTGCTGGCCTAAATTTGATGCTGATAACTCAATGGACATTAACTTTCATTGAGGTTTCCAGTTGAAATATGTGTCTTTGCTTCTGCTGTCTGCTCTACCGACGGCACCTTCCCCCTTTTTTGTGTAAAACTATATGAACTGGAAAGGCATGTTCATGACATGACCATCCTGTTATTAGTATACAACTCAAACATGTTCACAAATATGGTAATCAAACTGCAGCTTCATGATATGACAGGAAGGCATTTCTTTTTCTCATCTTTCAATAATGAGATTGTACACAAGGAATATTAGTCCAAGGTTCAGTACCAATACATCATGTAACCATTTTTAAGCATTGTTTTTTTTGAGTGACAGATATGTGGAACAAAATGTAACACATTTACATGTACAGTCCTAGTCTGGAGTACTAACTTGGTGGGATTTCAATACTCATTCACCTGCTGTATTAGTAAGTGTGTGTTAGTGTGTCTGTGTGTGTATGTGCATGCAGGTGGTCACCCAAAACATATTTCATTTGCAAACATGTGTGTGGATGGATGTGTGTGTGTGTGTGTGTGTGTAAATGTGCATGCATAAGTGTGTGCTTCTGTGTGTGTGTGTGTGTGTGCACGCACGCACATGATTATGTGAATGCATACGTGATGGACAAACTCAAACTATTAATACCAAACAGTGCATGGTGGTTTTCAACAGACTGTCTATTTAGTACAGTCATCTTTTTAAAGCATGAACTAATGTGTCTGGAATTGGAAGTGTCCATCTCCATCCGTTTCATCCATGATTTTGTGGAATGTACTTTCTCTATAAAAAATGAATAAGAAAACAGTGTTAAACTGTTCAGCATTTTTTTTTTCAAACAATATTTTATGCATTCAAGTAAATACATCAAGTATATCACGTATCCAAATAAACGCAATGTGGAACTCTGTGTGTGTGTGTGTGTGTGTGTAGCTGATGGTGAGTTTGAGTGTGTGTGTGTGTGTGTGTGTGTGTGTGTGTGTGTGTATGTGTGCATGTGTGTGTGCGCACGCCTGTATGTGTGCCTGTTGTACGTGTGTATTCATATGAATTTGCATAGGATACACTCACAAAAACAAACAACAACCAAAAATAACATGCATCATGCTTAATCATTAAATGCCTTCCTTCCTCTCTGCAGAATATATATGAATATCTCGATCAGCATCAAAACGAACCTTGGACAAATGAACCTGCTGCTGCAGCATGGAAAGAAATCTGCTGTCTTTTTCGTATCTGATTTTACATGAAAGCAACACATGTGTCTGTGGTCCCATAAAATGAAGCAAAGTCCTCAGCAGATCCGGAAACGTTTCCTCAATGTAAATAATGTCGGCACCCAGAATGACATCAAAACTGGACTGAGGCAGGTGGCTGTGATCCTGTGTCCAGTCAAGCTCCAGCACATGGAAATGATGACAGCTGGGGTCAAGGTTGGAGTTTACTGCCGCCTGAAGGTGTTCCAGAGGTTCTGCTCGCTCCGTGAACGTGACTTCCCCGCCTGGAAATTGTTTGATAAAATGTTAGTGGCAGGTACCGGCAGTTAGCTACTGTTAGTTTCAGAGGTTCATTGTGTTCTGTGGTGTGGACAAGTAGAGACTGCTTCAGGGTGTTCATGACTGACCATGTATACATAGCAGATGGGGGAAAATTATCACACAAGGTGCATGTTATTCTCTGCTCAACTCACAACAAATTTTTTTTACTCTTTTTATTTTATTTTAATTATGTATCTATTTATTATTTTATATTTTCATTTATTCATTTATGATTAATATATTTATCTATTTACTTTGTTTATGATTCGTATATTTATCTATTTATTCATGCAATGACAAGGAACATAATGTGTTCACTGATTTCACTGAACACACAGATCATGGGCTCTTATCAGCAAACTGATCTATGAGGTATGTAGCACTTTTTTTTTCTTTTTTTTTTTTAAGCATAGTGAAAGTTCAGTCTGAAATTGCAACAAATCTTTTGAGCCAGAATCAAATACAATTCTAGATTAATAATAATGACATGAAGAAGACATACATATATAATAAAAATTTTTTTAAAAACCCAAAAAAACCAACACAACAAAAAACACAGAATCAAGAAGTTTCCTGTACATCCTACAGGATCTAAAACTGTTCATGATATTAAATTTAATAGATATTTGTAAAGCTTTCAATAAGCTGTCCAATTAATGACAAAGTAACTGGGTAGAAACCAAAAAAGCGTTAGAAATAAGAAACAAATAAATAATCAGACATCTCCAATGGCACACATCAATTACCTGCCAAAGCTGCTGCCATGCCAACCAGTCCAGTGCCAGACCCTAGTTCCAGTACACGCTTTCCTCGCACAATTTCTTGATGAGCGGTCAGATACTCACTAAGCACCACAGCCTGTGTGGAAAAAGTTCCACGATAAAAACTTTTGAAAACACTTGCAAGCAATGATCATCAAACATCATCATCATAAAATGTCTGTAGGTAGATAAAGCATATAACAATTCATACCATGCACTGGCTGGGGTGGGGACTGAATTGAGAAAAGAATAGGCAACTAATTAACACAGTCAACTGTCGCTGCTGACCCTAGCATAACTTATTAATTTATTGACTTATGCCATATCTACTTTTTTATATTTATCATTCTTAGAATTACTGTTTTTCTGGTGTTTTTTCATTTCTTTTTTTAAATTATTTTTTATCAACATATTGTTGTTTCTTTGGTTACAACGGAACATGGTGTGCCATTTTCTTTCTTTGTTGCATATTTGTCTACATGGTAAAAAAAAAAAAAAGAAAAAAGAAAAAAAAGTTGATTATAAAACAACAACAACTAATAAACACAAATTTATTTCCATTCTATTCATATTTTCATTGCACTTATTTGTTATCTTTTATCTTGACTACACTATAAAAAATAACATCTTTTCATCTCAGAAGTTCTACAACCATACGACTATTGTTTAAAATGTAAACAAACAAACAAAAAAAAGTGTCACACACACACACACTAACACACACACTGTGCACACACAAGTGCACAAGCGCCCACGCACACACACACGGGTGCGCACACACACATGCCCACACACACACACACACACACACAAATATGCATGCACTCATGTCCGCATTCAAGCATGCACACACACACACACACACACACACACACACACATATGCACACTGACAGAGGTAGACAGAAAGAGAGCAGAAGAGAGTCAAAATATAAGCTCCAGCTTGTTGCTGCTCTATGTGTTGGTAATGTCTTTACTTGCTTTTGAGAATAAAATCATGTTTAAACCAAGAGAGTCAAAAGACAACAAACACTTGACATATTTCCCCACTCACCACAGCCGCCACATCAAGTACACACATCACATTCAGAATCAAGACCAAGGTGACTCACAGAATCCCAGACAACACCAGCCACCCCATGTTTTCCCCAGCTCTGGGCAATGGTGAGAGTGTGACCCAGGAACGTAAACTGGCGCTGCGGTTTGTAGTGAGTGGGAATGCTCTCCTCATTGTACAGAACCAGTGCCATACCCGAAGCTGTCAAAGAGCACAGAAAACACGCTCAGCCCAACCTTTTCTCTCCGCCACACTTCTGTGTCATGTACAATCATCATAAGTGTGTTGTGGTTCAAACCTGCTCTTGCAGCCACTGAACTGCAGACTGATTATTCAATGAATCAAGAATATATATATATATATATAATAAAAACATACATATATTCATATCTATGTACACACACACAAATGACACACACACACATGCGTACATGTCTTAAGCAGTTGGATGACAGATTAATTTTGTAGTGCTTTCTGGTTTTGGAAAAATAGAGTACAGAGCACTCAAGAGTGAAAATGTAATCTGTGTCACTGTCAGTCTAACCATAGAAAAGTTTCTGAATGGAAGTGATGCAGTCCAGCAAAAAAACACACAAAAAACCCAACAACAACAAAACAGTTCACGATGTTCATTATTAGCAGACATAAGTTCTTAAACATGATATGACAGTAATCAGTTCAAATGAAAATGAATGTGGACAGGGGCATTCTACTCGGTGTAACCTGACACATTTTGTTGCAATTTCTCTGTTAAAGATAATAGAGTATTCTTGTATCTGACATCATGGTTTGCTTTTTTTTTCTTCCTGTGTTTCTAAAATTGAATGGGATGATGTCGCACATTAGTTATACTTGACAAATCTCTTCTTACTGAAGCAACAGTTCATAATGAGATCTTGTTGTGACAGTGTTTGCTACAAGCATTTTTTTTTTTTTTAAGATGGAGTTCTGATAACACTACTTGATACTTTGGCCATTTCTCACATGATGACATCAGTGAAATGCATAAATGAAAATAAACGTTACAATAATAAATATGCATTCCTCATTAATGTTTTCAACAATATTCAGCAGCATCTCAATCTATTCTTCAGCTTTACAAAGAACTGTATCAATAATAACAATGATTATTGGTTTAACTCACGTGAGTCTTTGTCACTTGAGGAGCATAACTTCTTCTGACACTCCTGGGATTCTCTTTCTCTGCTTTCAGAATTTTTCAAATCGTAACTGGATGTGAAATGTCCTGGTGTTGTCTGTGCTTCTGTATTCTGCCACTCACAGCAAACCTTTGAAAGGGAAAATGAAGCCATTCATTATACAATACTGACAAAGAAAAAAGGCGAGTGTGTGTTCCTAAATATGAAATGCAGACATCTAAAATATGATAAACTCAAGTGTACAGAACAAGTACAGAAAAAAATAAAAACATTATTTTCTTGCCTGTTCAGTTTCAATGTCATTAACCATTTTGGTACATGACAAAATTCAGTGACAACTATTTTCTTTTATATTAACTGGATTTAGATTTTTCTTTAGTTTCCTTTTAATGTTTTATATCTTGAATTTTGGATTAAAGACTTTTTACATTGACGCAAACCCAATGAATAGACTAAGAAAGGATTACTAACCAGTTTTGCCTTGAAAATGAAGAAACCTTGATGAAATAAAAAAAAAAAGAAGAAGAAAAAAAAAAAAAAAAAGCCAAAGAAGGCAAGAGTTATGTGCCACTTCATTTATGTTCTGTACAAAGGCAAACTGTGCATTCATTGAATCAGGCTCTGATCCCATCTTATCAGCTGATATGTTTCATGCCAGCATCAACTTGCTGATGATTCTTGTCAAGATCTCTGTATGCCGGCTATTTCTTAGTTTCTAAAACCCACTTAACTCTTGACAGATATTACGTGTATGACTACGAGTGTACATATGTATACATCTGTGTGTGTGTGTGTGTGTGTGTGTGTGTGTGTGTGTGTGTGTGTGTGTGTGTGAATTATAATACATCATTTACATTTGTGCTAAAATGTCTATTTTCAGTCTGTTACAATCCCTAACTCACATCATTATAAAGAAATCTAAACATGTTCATTTCAAAGCAGTCTCTATATAATTAAGGCACTTCATACCCAGTATTTTAAATATCCACAACTATTTCTTCCATGTGTGTGTGTGTGCATGTGTGAGTGCGTGCACACGCGTGTGCATGTGTGTGTGTGTGCATGCGCATGAATGCAGTGTGTGTGTGTGTGTGTGCGCATGCGTGCATGCATGCGCATGCATCCATATGTGTGTTGTGTGTGTGCATGCAGTGAGCGAGTGTGTGTGTGTGTGTGTGTGTGTGTGTGTGTGTTTGTGTGTATGTGTGTGTGGTTGGGTGGGTGTGTCACTGTGTGTGTGTGTGTGGTTGGGTGGGTGGGTGTGTCACTCACTGTGTGTGTGTGTGTGTGTGTGTGTGTATGTGTGTGTGTGTGTGTGTGTGTGTGTGTGTGTGTGTGACCTTTGACTGATGTGTTCTTGTAAAGCACACTCAAATGTTTGAAAGAGCTATATAAAACTAAAGTATTATTATTTGTTTAGAAATATTACTAGTGTTGGCTGCAATTGTTAGTCGTAGTACTAGCTATAAGTAGTAGTAGTAGTAGAAGTATAAATCGTACCTCATTCAATAAAAGCAAAGATGTGAGGTAGAAAAAGAAAACCTTTGTCATTATCCCATCTGCAAAAGAACACATTTGACATTCCGGTATAAGAAAATTATACACACTAATTTCAGCTATTTGTAGTATGCCATTACACAAACACAAGGTGAAAAATAAGACAGAAATACTTGTTCAGGAAGTGTTAAGGCAATCTGCATTTAAGACGTGTCGCTTTCACATTCGAACACGGTCTTCACCGCATGTTGTCTATTTTTAGATCAATGGTTGCCTGCACAGTCTCGGCTGCATCTAAACATAATCTCGGTTAATCCTGCCATAAGATCCTTTCACAGAAATCCACCGAAATTTTCGTGCCCTTGTACGAAGTCGGCACATAGCGGTATTATGCTTAGCTTTAAAAAAAAAACTCAGAAACTCTTTAGTTGATCAGGTTTGGTTCAAGTCTGTATCTTCTTCTTCTTCTTCCTGTTAGGTGTCCACGGTCATCACATTGACCATTCTGACACCATAATGGGGAGGAGCGCAGCAGCGTGGAAAAGTGACAACAACAACAACAAACAAACAAACAAACCGGCAAACAAAAAACCACCTTCCTAGGGTCTAAAAAGGGGGTGATGGGGTGGAGTGGGTAGAAAGATGGCGGGCCCAATGGTGGTGAGGAGGGGGGGGGGGAAGCCATCATCTGTTTCAGGCATCAGGACCCCGGCGGCAGGCCCAGTTTCCGGCTACCGGCGAAGCGGCCCCCGGGGTCCGTCAACTGAAGCCCCGACCGGCAGAGCCCTAGTCCCTCGCTTGCCTTACTTTGGCTGAGGGGCGGTGACAGTAGCTTCTGGTAGTGAGTTCCACTCTCTGATGGTACGTGGCAGGAATGAGAATTTCCGGTAGTCAGTGCGGCATGATGGTATTCTGTACGCTTGGTTGTGGCCTCTCCCTCTTCTGTTCTTTGGTATGAGGTTGTTTGTCTCGACCTGACTTTGGCCAGGTTGTGACGGATTTTGTAGAGCATGGCGAGTCTAGCCAGTGTTTCCCTTCGCTGTTGTAGTTCGGGCCACTTTAGTTAGTTGTTCCCGGCAGCATACTAAGTTTCTGACACTTGAGGTGTTTCGGTGTCGGTTTAGAACGAATCTCGCCGCTCTGTGTTGTCTGATGTCATCTTTTTGGTGGGGGTCCCATACAGTGGAGGCGTACTCGAGGATGGGCCTGACGAGGGACTTGTAGGCTCTTTCTTTGATGGTCACGTGGTGGAGCCGATCTTCAGGTTCCTACGAAGGAAACCCAGTGTGTGGTTGGCCTTTGCAGCTACGGCATCGATGTGTGCATCCCAGCTGCTGTTGCTCTGTACCGTCACGCCGAGGTACTTCGTGGAGCTGACTGTCTCCAGTGTATGGCCGTGCAGGGTGTAGAAGCTCTCCCTCACTGATCTGCATCGCGTCATGTTGAGGACGTTGCACTTCTTCGGGTGGAACGACATGTCAAAGTTCAAGTTAGTGCGTGCACGAGCGTGCATGTATGTGTGCAGTGTGGTGATGTTAGAGACATATATATGTTAATTTTGCCCAAGGTAAAGCTGGAAAATTTGTTATTGCAATATATCTTGCAAGCTTTTCGATTTCTTTTCTTGCTTACTTGTTATAAATTTGATAAACGATTCGGAGGCAAGAAAATTCAGTTGAAGCTTTACTTCGTTTGAAAATAGAAAGGTGTTATCCCTCCAGGCGTTTCTTTCTTTCTTTTTTTATCCCCGGGTTTCTGCTCTTTCCTTTCAACATCACGTGTTAGCAATATCGGCTTACTGGTTTGAAACATGATCGAGTGCAGGCTCTTAAATCAAGTTGCTTGCGTTGTGTCTTTTTTTTTTGCCTGGCTCCCGTGACAGTTCTTGCCTTAAAAGGAATGAAACTTGATGATGAAGTGGAAAGGTCAGTTGAATGCCACGGTGTGTGTGTGTGTGTGTGTGTGTGTGTGTGTGTGTGTGTGTGTGTGTGTGTGTGTGTGTGTGTGTGTGTGTGTGTGTGTGTGTGTGTGTGCTAGTCATGTAGGTATTATCTATATTCTCTGCTTAGCAATACTACAGACAGTCCCGAGTGTAGATGTCATCTATGTTCTCTGCTCAGCATTACTACAGTCAGTCCCGCTGGGGATAACACCCGTAGGATGTCCAACAGAACAGCAGTCAGTCCTACAGGCATCATCTGTATCATAGTTGTCTGCTCAGCGGTACTACAGTCAGTCCTGTAGATACCACCTGGATCCTCTGCTCAGCAGTACTACAGTCAGTCCTGGAGATATCACCTGTATCCTCTGCTCAGCAGTACTGCAGTCAGTCCAACATGTACGCAATATCAGTGCTCATGTACAGTACTGACATACATACGCGCACATACATCTGGATACGTGCATGCATGCGTAAGTGTGTGTGTGTGTGTGTGTGTGTGTGTGTGTGTGTGTGTGTGTGTGTGTGTGCGTGCGCGCGAGCGAGCGCAATGAAGCGAGTGTCGTGTCGTGTCTGTGTCAGTATGTGGGAAAAGTTTGGCACTGGGACAGAAATCAAATAAGCGTCAGATCCCCAGTGACCTGGCATTACAACTCCACCATTGCATCCAATGACAATAATGTCGCAATGAAAATTGATGAGGTGGGGTGGACTAACGAACATCTGACTGGCCGGGCACACGCACACACGCACACACACACACACACACACACACACACACACACACACACACACACACACACACACACATACAGAGGGGGCGATGGGGGTGGGGGGGGGGGGGGGGGGGGGGGTATGCATGCACGTATCCACATGACATCAACAGGACAAAAACAAACGCAATTTCTGCTGTTCTTTTCTTCGTGTTTATTGAGAGAGGGGAGGATATTGAGGGGAGGGGGGGGGGGGGGGGGCTGAGGGGGAAGGATGTACTGTTAGCATAAACACCATATTCTAGACTTGAAAAAGCATGATTCAGTTGTGAGAGAAGTGAACCATATTTTGCAAAACAGCTGTTAGAAAAGGCAACTTATTTATGACTGCTACATCGAGGTGATGTTCAATATGAAGTAAAACAACAACAAATTAAGTTTGAAAGCACAGACACATACAGACACACACAGACAGACAGACAGACAGACAGACAGAGAGAGAGAGAGAGAGAGAGAGAGAGAGAGAGAGATCTTGACTGAAACCAGTTTTAAGATCTCTGTAGAAAAGTTACTCACTGCTCTCCTGTTAGGTCTACTTTATAATTCCTAAACTTTTGATAAAGTATATATATATTTCGTAAAATATTTTCTTCTTCTTCTTTCTTATTTTTCCTCTTTCTTGTTCTTGTTCTTCTTCTTCCGTGGGCTGCAACCTCACGTTAATACGCAGATACGAGTGGGTTTATACGAGTGTTACCATTTGAAACCCATCTTTCAGGCAGCCATACTCCGTTTTCAGGAGTCATGTCGTTCAGTTGTATGTGTAAATGTCTCATTTTCACTGGGAACTAAAATTGCAGAGCTTTTCTGCTAAGATATTCTGGTATCACGTTTGAAGAAGTGTATACATAGTTAGAACCTTCGGCAGCATACATCTGTTTTTAATAGGTGCAATTTCAAACGTAGGCACTTTATTTAGGTCAACAATCTTGACTTTTCTAATGTACTGTTTTACTGATATTTTCTTTATACAACAAAGGCAAGGTAGTCTACTGTTAAAATGTATCTGGCATTGGGTTCAGGCAGTGCATGATAACTGCCATCATCTTTCAAAATGTTAGCTGTTTAGTGAACTCCGTTTTCAACACACTGGTGCTGTGTAAAGGGTCTGCTCCCATTTATTATTCTTTCAATGGTTTAAAGCAAGACAAGACGAAGCATGTACTCTATGGGAGCATGGAAATATCATACATTAACGTCTTTGACACATATCATACAAACAAAAAGAACGATGTCAAAAAGTAAACAAACACAAAAGGCCCACACGAGCAAGCAAATCTGCTCAAAAGGAGTTTGCCAAGATTTTTTATATTGACCCTAGACCTTTAAAAAAAAAGAAGAAAAAAAGCAATGTAAGTACCCCCCACACCCCCGCAAAAAGAAAGGTACTATTCGCAACAGTTTGTATCTATTTCACATTGTTTCCCCACACGGCAGGTAGCATAATTATGCTCAGTTTTTGAGTATTTCACGAATTGGTTGTGTTTAAACACAACTTAGCACAGCAAAACAAAAATAAAGAAGTGACAAAAGAAAAACACAACAAGAAACAAACAATGACACACATTTAAAAACAACAACAACAACAACGAAAAAACAAACAAACAAACACCCCAGAGTACATTATTATTCACAGATAGATACATAAACACACAGATCAATATAAATTCTGAGAGAGAGTCACGCACGCGCGTGTGTTTCATAAATCACACACACAAAAGGATTACAATGTTAGTCACAGATATATAAACAGAAAGATTTTGAGAGAGAGTCACACGCGCAGGTGTGTTTTATAAATCACCAAGGCACTGACATAATGTCGGACGAGTATAACGCCAACAGCATACAAAACAAACCACAAGTAAATCACAGAGTCTCCATGGGCCTAACAAAGTACGAACTAACACCACATATTAGTCCTGTTCAGTGATGACTCAGAGAAACTCCAGGTGAACGATGACAGCCAGCAGAACACAGAGCACGGAGGCTGTGAGTCCATGCGCACCACCCATCTCCTGCAGATACTTGAGCATCACCTTCTCCATTCCCGTCTTGAACTGTGGGTCCGCGGTATTCCCGTCATGCTGCTGCATCAAGTCTTTGGTTTCCTTGACGAAATCGGCATTGGTCAGCAGCTTCTCATAGTTCTTCGTGACGTCGTCCATGCTCACGTTGCCTTCCATCTGGCCCTGAACGTTCTTAAGCATTTCTTGGAAAGGTCCGTTCGCATCCTGCAACATCTGGGACAGTTTGGAAGCCGTTTGCATGAGGTCTTGAGGAAGGTCTTTGACGTCAAAGCCTGTTTTGTCCATGATATCTTTGGCCATGTCGCTGGCAGCTTTGACCATGTCTTGAGACAT
>NC_134876.1:7313130-7338130 GCF_041734735.1 Babylonia areolata | reverse complement strand
GACAGAGATAAGAGAGAGAGAGAGAGAGAGAGAGAGAGAGAGAGAGAGAGAGAGAGAGAGAGAGAGAGAGAGCTAGATACTGTGACGTACATGTAAGAACAGATGGACTGACAATGGGAGAGCCGCGATACAGACAGTATCACATTACGGGCATGAAATACAGTTTAACAGATTTGCATGTTCCTTGTCGCGTGACGATCGTTAACTGATCACAAGCGATCAGATTTAAGATTATAGCCTACTCAGCAGTTCACACCACCTTCATCATACATTTTAACTCACTCAGTACGGCCAGTCCTCTCTTCTCCTCTACACAGACCCCTCGGATGTCCAGTGGGTGTCTGAATGACCCAACCTTTAGCTTCCGTCGTCAGAATTGTGGTATTCTTTGTCAACATTCACCTCTTCAGTATAAGAGCCTTCCGCTTGCAATATTTTGATGATGGTAATTGGGGTGAAACGCTGTTAACGTCGTCTCTTTCGCCGTTCGTATGGAGAGAGTTAACCGCTCGTTGCCTGGGTAACGGATTTGAAACACAATCCCATAACAGGAGACGTCGTTTCCTCGTGAGCTGGAAAAAAAAGAGCTACCTTTCTCCGGCATGAGCTGCGGACGCAAATCAATAAGGTTCTGAGAAGGTATAGGGTAATATTATAAGATTCCTTGTTACAGGGTCGCATTAGGCCTGCATATACTGGGGCAGCTGAAGAAGCAGATGTGTTGTTTAAATGCTTTTAATGTGTATTGAGCGACATAGGCTTACATATACATATTATAAATTCATCCCCCCCCACCCCACCCCACCCCTTGCAAAGCACGTAAGCCCTAATGAAAACTCTTCTTTTGTTCGAAGTAGGTCCATGCGGTGAGTTCAATTTTCTTCATTGTTCACTATAACACATGGGGATAACATTTATGAAAGCATATAAATGCATGCGCGAGTTTGAGTGCGTGCATTCGTATGTTTGAGTGTCTGTGTGTTAGTGTGAATGTGCAGGCGCAAGTGTATGTATGGAGTAGGTGGGTGAGTAGTTTTACGTGTGCTTGCACGTAGGTATACATGTTTTAATGAGATAAAACCAAGTGAACTTCTCTTATTGGTCTGATTACACAGTAGCAGTTCCTTTTGTGGTTTCGTGACACAGCTTGTTGTGGTTAATGACATGGTGATCTGTTGACATGGTGTTCTGTTGACTAGATAGTCTGTTGATACGGTGGTCTGTTGACAAGATAGTCTATTGACGAAGTGGTCTGTTGACTAGGTAGACTAGTATATTGACATGGTGGTCCGTTGACAAGGTATTCTATTGACACGGTGGTCTGTTGACAAGGTAGTTTGTTGACAAGGTGGTCTGTTAGCACGCTGGTCTGTTAACATCAGTCGGGTAGTCTGTTGACATCAGTGGTAGTCTGTTGACATCAGTGGTAGCCTGTTGATAAGGTAGTTTGTTGACAAGGTGGTCTGTTGATGAGGTAGTTTGTTGACATGGTGGTCTGTTGATAAGGTAGTTTGTTGACAAGGTGGTCTGTTGACATGCTGTTCTGTTAACATCAGTCGGGTAGTCTGTTGACATGGTAGTCTGTTGATAAGGTGGTCTGTTGACATGCTGTTCTGTTAACACCAGTGGTAGTTGAAATGGTGGTCTTTTGACAAGGTAGTTTGTTGACAAGGTGGTCTGTTGACATGCTGTTCTGTTAACACCAGTGGTAGTCTGTTGACAAGGTGGTCTGTTGATAAGGTAGTTTGTTGACAAGGTGGTCTGTTGATAAGGTAGTTTGTTGACAAGGTGGTCTGTTGACATGCTCTTCTGCTATCATCAGTCGGGTAGTCTGTTGACAAGGTGGTCTGTTGATAAGGTAGTTTGTTGACAAGGTGGTCTGTTGACATGCTGTTCTGTTAATATCAGTCGGGTAGTCTGTTGATATGGTAGTCTGTTGATAAGGTAGTTTGTTGACAAGGTGGTCTGTTGATAAGGTAGTTTGTTGACAAGGTGGTCTGTTGATAAGGTAGTCTGTTGATGAGGTAGTTTGTTGATAAGGTGGTCTGTTGACATGCTGGTCTGTTAACATCACTCGGGTAGTCTGTTGACATCAGTGGTAGTCTGTTGATAAGGTAGTTTGTTGACAAGGTGGTCTGTTGACATGCTGTTCTGTTAACATCAGTCGGGTAGTCTGTTGACATGGTTGTCTGTTGTTAAGGTAGTTTGTTGACATGGTGGTCTGTTGGTATGGTAGTTTGTTGACAAGGTGGTCTGTTGACATGCTGTTCTGTTAACATCAGTGGTAGTTAGTTGACATGGCGGTCTTCTGGCAGACGACATGGTTTAGTCACATACGTGGCATGCTGAGGGTCGGTCAGTCCGTTCAGGGCTCGCCCCCTCGAACCACACTACCCTCTTCTTCAGTCTAATATCATCATCTTAGATGAACAGACTATAAATAAATAAACGAAAAAAACCAAAAAACCCTACCCTCTTCAAACCAAGACCACATCTCTGATCATTTGATGAATCTATCTATCTATCTATCTATCTATCTATCTATCTGTGTGTGTGTGTGTGTGTGTGTGTGTGTGTGTGTGTGTGAGAGAGAGAGAGAGAGAGAGAGAGAGAGAGAGAGAGTCTGCGTCACAGCGCATGCACGCGCATGCGTTTGCGTGCGTGTCTGTGCAAGTTATGTATATCGTTCATGCATATTTGGGTGATGGTTGCTTTGTAACCTCGCAATCAGAACTGATAAGAGACCAGGTAGAGCAAGATCGAGAGAGAGAGAGAGACGGGTAGGGGAGTGAGTGAATTAAGAGTATATAGCCTATAGCCGAAATAAAAACGAAAGCTTTGTTCTATAGGCATAACTGACTGGCAGACAGACTTACAGGCAGACAGACAGACTGACATACAGAGGTTGGGGTGGCAGTCAGGGTCTAAAAACAAACAAACAAACAAAGCAAACGAACAAATTTACAAATACAGAAAACAAAGAAGCAAATGAACACACACACACACACACACACACACACACACACACACACACACACACACACACACACACACACACACACACACACACAAAGAGAAAATAAAGAGTAAATGAATAGATAAGTAAATAAATAAAAACAATGTCAAAGCCTTACAACAGTTTCAGTTTCAGTTTCAGTATCTCAAGGAGGCGTCACTGCGTTCGGACAAATCCATACACGCTACACCACATCTGCCAAGCAGATGCCTGACCAGCAGCGTAACCCAACGCGCTTAGTCAGGCCTTGAGAAAAAAACAAACAAACAAAAAAACAAAAACAAACAAACAAAAAAACCCCGGTGAATAAATAATAGATAAGCGTACATAAATAAGTAAATAAGTAAGTAATAATAATATTTTTTTAAAAAGGTAGTAGTAGTAATAATAATAATAATAAAAAAAAAATAAAAAAAAAAAGACAACAATGATGATAAATAAGCAAATAAATGTAAAACATGCAGACTGGCACTCATTCACACATACACACACATATGCATAACACATATGCACCAAACATGCAGTTTCACAGATATGAAAGCACAGTCAAATACACATAAACGTACATGAGCCCCAACACACACACACACACACACACACACACACACACACACACACACACACATTACCTTGCACCCTCTCTACCCCCCTCCTCCACACACTCTTTTCTACGCTACCAGCTTCCACGGCACACACACACACACACACACACACACACACACATTACCTTGCACCCTCTCTACCCCCCCCCCCCCTCCTCCACACACTCTTTTCTAGGCTACCAGCTTCCACGGCACACACACACACACACACACACACACACACACACATTACCTTGCACCCTCTCTACCCCCCTCCTCCACACTCTTTTCTACGCTACCAGCTTCCACGGCACACACACACACACACACACACACACACACACAAGCACACTTACGTAGATTTCAAGAGGATCTCCAAAATCACATACACACTAAAAAATAAAAAAACAAAAAAACAACAACCAAAAACTAAGTTTCATTTTTCATCCAGATTGTTTTTTAACAACATTCTACAGGTTTTTTTTTTTGTTTGTTTTGTTTTTGGTTGTTTTTTTTTTCTTGTATCCATTTTCTGTTTTACCGGCTCATATTTCATGACTTTTATTTATTTATTTGATTTATGATTTTTTTTTTTTATACGTTGATATTTTTGTTTTGTCTTATTATATTCTAAATTCCTACTCTTCACATTTTGGGCATGCCTGGAGACTCGAACTCACAGCCTTTTGATTGTGAGAACGTCGATCACCCAACTGAGCCATGCAGGCACCCGATGAATACGGCCAAAAAGATGTTTTTATCATGATGAACTGTGCTCAGTGTGCAAGAAGACAAGCAAATGGAATGGCGAGAATGATGGGGGCGGGGGATGGGTGGTGAGAGAAGTGGAGAGAGAGAGTAACCGGAAAAAAAAGAGACAGACGGACAGACATATAGACAGACATAGAGTAACGTAGAAAATAACACACACACACACACACACACACACACACACACACACACACACACACACACACACAGATGGTCAAAGGGAAGAAACTCAGTTTCAGTTTCAGTTGCTCAAGAAGGCGTCACTGCGTTCAGACAAATCCATGTACGCTTCACCACATCTGCCAAGCAGAGATTGGAAACTGTTGACAAGGTAGTTTGTTGACAAGGTGGTCTGTTGCAGAGATTCTGAATTGCAGGGCATTCCATGACAAAGTGGCATTCGTCTCCCACTCGAATTGTGTATCAGTATCAGTAGCTCAAAGAGGCGTCGCTGCGTTCAGACAAATCCATATACGCTACACCACATCTGCCAAGCAGATGCCTGACCAGCAGCGTAACCTAACGCACTTAGTCAGGCCTTGAGAGAGAAAAAAAAGGTGAATAAATAATAGATAAGCTTACATAAATAAATAAATAAATAAATGATATTTATAATATAAAAAGGTAGTAGTAGTAATAATAATAATAATAAATAAATAAATAAATAAGACAACAATGATGATAAATAAGCAAATAAATGTAAAACATGAAGACATACATTCACACATACACTCACACATGCATAACAGATATGCACCCCCCGAAACATGCAGTTTCACAGATATGAAAGCACAGTCAAATACATATAAACGTACATGAGCTCCAACACACACACACACACACACACACACACACACACACACACACACACCACACATTACCCTGCACCTCCTCTACCCCCCCTCCTCCACACACTCATTTCTAGTCTACGTATCGCAGCTTCCACGGCACACACACACACACACACACACACACACACACACACACACACACACACACACACACACAGATGAACACTTACTTGTACAAGCACACACACATACGCCCATATCTTCCCCCCCCAACCCCCCCCCCACACACACACACACACATATATATATATATATATACGTTCCAATATCCTGTTGCTCCCACAGTGTAGGCATGCATACACTCACATACCTCATCCTCTACCCCACCTCCTCCCCACACCCCAACCTCCCCCTCACACACACACACATACACACACACGCACGTGCACAGAACTCTCCTGACACTTGTGTACACTTACACTCTCGCGCATGCACAAACGCACTCAAACACACGACCCACACATACACACAAACACACACATACACACACGCACAGAGGCTGCCGCAAGAGGGATGGGAAAAGATCTCTGATGCCAAGAACGTGGCGTCTAGTGTGTTGCTCAGTCTATTGTATTTGGAAAAGCCCACAGAGACTCTGTTCCGTTTTGATGAAATTTGCCACGCAATGTTGGTTTGGAAATGATGCCGATGTTTGTTTGATTTGCAAAGCATCGTGCTTCTACCTTTCATGTTAAACTTACGGCCGCTCCCTCTCTCTGCTTTTATTTCTTTGAGGCGATCGATGGTGTGATGGCCTTGTACCTGTTCTTTTTGATATTCTTTGACTTTTCTGAGGATTTCCGATTTTCCTAGATGTAGGCCGCTCGTTGGTGTTGCGTTACCAGTAAGTCTGTCAGCTCGCTCATTTCCCTTAACACCTGCATGTCCCGGGCAGTATGACCATGTGAGTTTTTTAATCTGAAAGTTGCGCATTGCCTTATGCCACTCTGGGCTTCCCATTCCGTTTTCAATTTTCTGTATGAGGTTCATTGAGTCGGTTAGAATCATGGCATGTTGGTTTCCGGGCGTATGGATGGACGATAGCCACTGGAGGGCATGTTTCACAGCTTCAACTTCCATCGTCAGGCTGGAGGTTGTGACTTTGTAGGCAGCATTCTCTTCCCTAACTGTTTTTCCATTTTGTTTCGCAGTGAATCCCCAACCGGACTGGTCTTTGGTGACTGAGCCATCTGTGTATATGATGATGTCCTCTTCTTTACTGTTTTCTTCTATGAGTAGCTTCACTTCCGCATCAGTTTTGCCCTCTGGCCATTCCCGACAATGTCTTCCTAGAGTGGGTGAAATGGCTGTGTTGAATAGATGGTTGAGGTTTTCGGGGTTTTTCTCCCATTCTTTTGTTTCTTTCACTGAGGTCTTGTAGTCGGCATACTAGCTGGATTGTGTCTTCTGCTTGCCCCATCCATGATCTTCCTCATCCTACACGGCTGCCTTTTGGTTCTTTGACTGCGTCATGCAGTGGGTTTTGAGGGTTTTCTAATGCTTTGAAGTAGGTCTTGACCTGTTCTAACTTGTTTCTGGCCTGTACTGAAGGAAGGTCAAGCAGGTATCACATGGTTTCTGTGGGCGTGTCTTTTGTGGTTCCAAGGATCAGCCTCATAGCTTTATTTTGAACTCTTTCTAATTTTAGGAAGTTGCTTTGAGACGGTGTTGTTAGCCCAAGTCTGTAGTCGATCACACTGAGGACGAGTGATTGGTATAGCAATCATAGCAATCAATTCCTTCCTTCCTTACAACAAAGAGACATTACTGGAGATATAAACGGGAGATAATTTACTTCCGGTTAGTGCCCATGACAACCAACCTAGCGTGTTTTGGCGGTGAACAAGAGATCTATGTAAACACATTCACGTGGAAAATTCATCAAGTTTTTCAACAGTCACCCGAGGGAAGAAGCGCTGTTTTGTGCATCTTAGATCTTACAACATCTGTTGTCCTGTGAATTGTATACGTGTACATCATGTCGGCTATGAACCAAAAAATAAACGAAGTGGGTAAGTAATGGAACACTGCGATCTTCGTCCGCCATTACAAAACCAGGCAATGCTTGTTTTTCAGTGAGCACCCCGCAAGAAGTCTGTTTTTGAGAGGATGCTGACCATCTTGAATCCTAAACTAATGTTTTCAAGACTGAACAATGGTTTTGTCCAACGTTTCTTGCAATGACTCGACGATATCGAGTGAATCACGCTCTTTCATATGGCCCGGATAAAACAGAAAAAGAAAGAAAGAAAAAGAAAAAAAAAAAAAAAAGTTGGCTGCGCAGTACTACAGGGGTAATTTATGTTTTTTGCGCACATTAGTCACTGAGAGTCACTGAAATATTAGATAAGTGGGATTGGATCAAGGATACGGATACGGATGTTTTATTCATATAAAGGCTATTGCCCCTCATGAAGGGGTACAATACATAAACAAACACAGCCACTAAAGAAAATCATGAAGTTGCAACAGATCTGAAATGCAATGCCTTGTAAAAGTATATTGACAAATTCCTTATGACGCTTTCTTTTTCAGATGCTAGAAGTAGACTTAAACGAAATTGACTGGGATATCTATAAAAAGCAGGTGGGATATATCGTACTCTCAAACTGGTTAAAGCAGGACAGCATAAAACAAAATGCAACTCAATTATGGAATAGAAATTCGGATCAAGGAGAGAGAGAGAGAGAGTGTGTCTGTATGTGTATAATGAGGGAGGGGAGGTTGGGAGGAGAGTGGGAGCAGCAAGAAGAGCTGGGATTGGAGGATCAGCAATAGATCAGTGTATGACCTTTTTTTTTTTTTTTCAGTTTGTTGCTTGGGGTTTGGATACCAAATCATATTGCCATATATGCACAAAGAAACACAATGTATACATACATACTGACATGTACCCGTACACATAATCACATATGCATACACAATTACAGAATACACATGTCCAAAATCATCGATATGAAAATATGTTAAACACACACACACACACACACACACACACACACACACACACACACACACATTTATTTGTGTGTGTGTTGTGTGAAACAGAAATGCAATTGTGTATTCCATTATCACATTATTCTTGTAAATATACATATTTTTTGTTGTTGTTTTGTTCTGTGTTTTTCATAGACAGCTTGATGTAAAAAAAAAATAAAAAGTAAAATAGTTGTTGCTAATTCAATTTACCATCTTGAAACAAAATTTTGACTTTGATACACACAGACACAGACACAGATTCTTGAATGGACTGAGTGAAGAAACCAAATGATGTACAGTGGGTCAGCTGATAATTGTTGTGTTACAAACAGGGTGGTTTTACCATGCACCAGCCAGAAAGAGTGAAAGCCAGGAACCAGTGGGTGTCCCACCTACCTCACAGATTCCTGGTTTGGGTGAAACAGAGGTCCTTGAACAGGAAGAGCCCAGAGAAATGGTATTTCGTGATACAGATACCAAGTACATCCGCATGGCCAAAATGGGTGGGAGAAAAGGTAAATGTATGTTCAAGTGCCGTTCGGATGTTGGGAGAGTAGGGTCAGGGTCAGCCATGTATGTCTTTTTGTTTGATTTTGATTTTATGGGTTTTGCTTGTTTATTGTGTTGGGGGGATAGGATATGTATGTATGTATAATGTATGTCTCTCTGTTTCTATCTCTCTCTGTGATTGTTAATGAAGGTGGTGGTGGTGGTTTTCTTTTTTCTTACAAAGAACTTTTTGCGTTCAGGTTTTTACTAATGTTTGGCTGAATGGTGTGTGTGTGTGTGTGTGTGTGTGTGTGTGTGTGTGTGTGTAAACATGTGTGTTGTTGCTTTTGTTAATGATGGTAGTGGCAGTGGTTTTGTTTTCTCTTATAAAGAATGTATTGTGTTCAGATTTTTTCCTGAAGCTGGCTGAATGTTGTTTTGGATTCAAAATATACTTATTCCCGTGATGGCAATGTGCATATCTTGTATTTAACTGATAATATTTAAACTCGTGAACAAAAAGTAATTGTCACAATGAAACAATAATCACTTCCATCTTTATTTTTCGTGTGTATATTCGGTTCCTTAATCATCTTTGGCATGATATATCACAACAGGTCAAACTAACTTCGTGAGGGAAACTGGAATTTTAAAGATAAACACCATCATGTATTGCAGGCAGATCTGTCCAATTCTGTGGAGTAAACAAACTGTTTTGAATGAGTAAACCATTGACAGCTGTAATCTCTTATTACATAGAATGTCGCAAGCCAAAAGTCACTAGTAGATTAGTTTATCTTTAGATTTAAAATTGAAATGTTTTGCACACACACACACACACACACACACACACACACACTTCTGTTTGTTATGTGCTTTGATCTTGATGTTGATTATGTAAACAAGATAACTCATTATCAAATGTTTGTTTGACTAGACTTGCTGAGAATCCGACCCAACCCACAGACAAAGAAGGGACCCGTAAGCTATCCACGCAATGACTGGTTTTACCTGGAAGACAATGAGCTTGAGGACAAAGCACAAAGAGAAAAAGAAGAAGTGTAAGAATTTATTTAATGTTCACTTTCTCTAGCGTTTTGTCTTAATTGTCAGTGGGCTGACACTTGATATAACTGATTACTATAACTGTTTATTTCTTCAACATGTTGCAGATCATTTCAGTTCCAGGAGCACAATATGATGCTTTCTGAATTTTCTACTTTTTTTCTAAATCTCTTGTTTTTGTTGAAGATTTTTCTTCAACAAACTAAAGAGAAAAAAAAGACAAACAATAGCATGCTTAATCCACTAAAAAAATTTTTTTGTATGTTTCAAATAGTTTAGTATTTTTTCTAAAATGCATGCATTGTTCTTTTATTTAATGCTGGCATTTCATCATATACGTATTATGAAACCACACATCACATATCTAATGATACGGTGATTTTGTTATTGTTGCTACTACGGTAATCTTTTTCAGGCTCATAAAGATAATTGCAAGTACTGAACAGAAATTCCAAATGGTGATTGATTGAAATAACAATCACAAGTGCTTGCCACTATAGTGTTTTTAATTGAAGCTTATTCTGTCATTTACTTTACTTCACCATACTAGTTTGTACCTTTACGTATGATCTGATGCTCTCCATCTGATAACTTTGGATTTGGAATATCGACTTGTCAAAAAACATCCAGATTCTGAGTCATGAACCAAGATTTTGTTGGAAATTAGATGTTATATATTATGTTGTTGGTTGAGAAACACCATTATACATGCAGGGTAGGTGTGTGTAAGAGACAGTGCATGTGGGCGCTGTAGTATGATGCATGCGTTTGTAGTGCTTTGTGTATCGAGACGAGCTAAGGGAAATAACTGTCGGTTGATCTGAACTTGGCGGAATAAACGTGGCTTACACAGAAGCACTCTGCCTGGACTCCATTTGTCCCATTACATAATATTACATGGTGGCAGCAGTTAATCAGAGGCAGTCCTTCAGTCAGCCTGGTAGACAGGAAACCACCTGCCACTTACAACCAATGCTTCAACTCCAGGAGTCAGTACCAGCACCACAAGGCCAGCAGTGCTGCTGGCAACGTTTGTGGTTATTGCGGCAAAGAGCCACACAGTCGAGACAAATGCCCAGCTAAGAACGCAACACGCAGCAAGTGTCACAAACATGGACACTTCCAAGCAGTATGCCGCAGTAGCCAAGCTCCTCGACACGCCCGTCGCCCAAGGGCAGTCCATGAGCTGTTTGAAGATGAGGAAGATGACGGGGACAATGACTATGACAGCCATTTCCTGGGTCATGTCTACCATCTACAGATGAAGACTGCTGGTCAGCTGAGGTCCTTGTCAATGGCTGTCCTCACACCTTCAAGCTGGACACGCGGGCATCAGTGACAGTGGTTGGAGAAAAATGGGCAGCCTCACATACTTTGACCAAGCCCACCAAAACCCTGAAGGGACCAGGAAATACCAAACTGAACATACTCGGCACCTTTCAAGCACAGCTGCAACACAAAGAAAAGACAACAACAGAAACGCTATATGTCATCAAAGGACAGACATGCTCCCTCCTCAGCAGATCAGCCTGCACCAAGCTTGGCTTAGTTGCATGCATCCACAATGTGACACAGACAACGGATTTCAAGCAAGAATTCCCTCAAGTTTTCACTGGTCTCGGGCTGCTGCAAACCCCTTACTCCATTTCCCTCAAGCCAGAAGCCCGTCCAACATGCCTGTATGCCCCACGCAAAATTGCCCATCCACTCGTCCCAAAAGTCAAGTGTGAGATCAACAGAATGATGGAAGAAGGAGTCATTTCCCCTGTTACGGAACCCACCAGCTGGTGCTCGGGAATCGTCATTGTTCCAAAACCAAACGGGGAAGTCAGCATCTGTGTGGACTTGACACAGCTGAACAAAGCCGTGCAGCGGGAAGTTTACCCCATGGCATCAGTGGACGAGAGCTTGGCTAAGCTGTCAAAGTCCAAAGTCTTCACCAAGCTTGATGCTAAAAGCGGATTTTGGCAAGTACCTCTAGACCCTGGCTCAAGGCTCTACACCACTTTCGTCACGCCCTTTAGGCGATTTTGCTTCAATCGCCTCCCCTTTGGCATTAGCTCAGCCAGCGAAGTGTTCCAGCGCCATACAGATGACCACGCCCAGAGCAACACCCATGGCCCCAGCTGTCAACAACACACCAGGTCAACTCTGCACCAGATCAGGCAGACCAGTCAACAAACCAGCGAAGCTGAATCTGTGAAAGTGTACCCAGCAGATCTGAGAAAGGCCCTTATGGCTTATCTGTACTGGGAAAACAAAGTGTAGGAAGTGCAAATGTGCTCCCATACAGGTCTGAGAAAGGCTCCTATGGCTCACCTGTCTTGGGGAAAACAAAATATTAGGTTGAAAACTTCACCAGCACAACAAACTTACTTCACCCCATAACCATACCAAAGTGTGGAACACAGTGCAACATTGACATATATATTCTTGTGTGTGTACATGTACATTGCTTCTGAACACTTACCAGTAACCGCTGATCTAGTCGCATGTCATCATCTAACGTTCACTGATACCAAACCCACAACCCATACAAATATGTTTAACGTATTGTGTTTGTTTTTCACTACATTTTTTTTTCTTTTCTCCTTTTCACCACAAAATTCTCTTATCACTAAAAGTTTCAAAGCATATCCCATGATATGTATCCACCCACAAGCCATAATTTCCTTATCTCTTTGGAAGGAAACTATACTGAATTGATTGACATTGTTACGAATCAGTAGAAGAGGGAAGAGGAGAGAAGTGAACAGACTCTCACAAAAGAAGCTCAGTGAGATTCATAGTGCATACTGCATGATCTGCTTTAAATTCATTTTTAGTTCATTGTGTATCTAGATGGAAATGAACAGTACCCCACACAAAAAAGGGGAGTTGTAGTATGATGCACGCGTTGCGGAATAAACGTGGCTTATACAGAAGCACTCTGCCTAGACTCCATTTGTCCCTTTACATAATATTACAGGTGCAAGCCAAATTTCCATGATATTCATGCCTAGTAGGAAAGCTGCCCTTCACTGACTCCAGTATCTTTAAGATATTCAACCATTCTGTGTGTTGACATCAAAGCTAAATAGCATACAATACTAATAACATTATTTCACCAGAATGTATTTTCCCCCCAGAGATTGGCAGTTCACACTTCCCGAGTACATGGTTCATCAAAGCCATGGGGCATCGGTGGAAGGGCAGCCAGGTGAATCAGTCCCCGGACGACGAGCTCCTTACGCCACAGATGACCAGTCTCAGTTCAGCCGCGACGGCCACTCCATGACAGACAAGACAGTCAGAATACCAGAAACCAGGCGGCCAGGGTATGGCGTGCGCAGTGGGAAGCCTGCACCAAGAGGCCCCATGGCAAAGCTGGAGAAAGCCAAACCCCAGAGCTCACAAGTTCAGGGAGACCGTCCACGTCTGAGGCACCAGCCTCTGTGAGTCTGCAATCTTGTTTATCTATGTTTCTTTCCATACTGTTTGTGTTTTCTTTTAATCATGAATTTACCCCACCCTCAAGAACCCCATTTGCCCAATCTCTGCCCCCCTCATTGCCATGTGTTTGTATAATGGCATTTGGCTGATTTACAATAAACCATCAGTCTCAGTCAGCTTGTATTATATTGCACAGATCAAAAACTTTACTAAATCCGTCAAGGCTCAAAATTGATCATTTTAATCATTATTTGCTTAGTGGTTATCATTGACTATTGACAAAATCTTATGTAATGTTCTGTTACATTAATTCTTATTCCTTATGACATTTCTTCATAACTTGTGCACTGGGGTTTTTAAATTATTTTATTATAAGTTCTTTGTTTAGCTGAACAAAGCAATGCAACCTCAAGTGGAATAAGTCATGACAAATAATGGTGTATGACAATTTGAACCTGTATGCTCCATCACAATCAACAGTCTTCCAGTAACAAGCATTTCGATAAATAGCTTTCAAGAGGTTACAAAACTGTTCCTGTATTCTGACTGAGCCTTTGGTTCTGAAAATGTTATTTCAGAGCAGTCATTGTAAACTTTTTGAAAAAATGTAGGCAAAATCTATCTTGTCAAGAGTTTTTTCAAATCATCAACAACAAAAACGTTGCTGGAGAGTTAAAACACCCCATGTGGGGATGGTGGTTGTACAGGTTGCCATCCCTGCAGGACTAAAAGGGTCAATAATTGATGGTGATGATTGTGATTGTTAATGTTGTTATTGTAATTTCACAGTCCTTCAGAACCAGAGGCCCCGACCAACATGAACAAATTGCTGTCCAACACCTATGAGCGTGAGTGGCATGAGCGGGTGAACAAGTGGCAGGACAAGCAGCGTCAGCATCAAGACAAGACACAGGTGTTCACAGGCAAAGACAGACCTGTCTGCTCAGAGTATGGCAATAGCTTTGCTGTGTCATCACAGAAATCTCAGAGGTAAGGTGATGTGGCAGAATATTAGTGCAATTACCTTGATTATTAATGTCAGACAGAATGTTTTTTTATTGCTGATCTTATGCTGAAGAACAGATTTGATTTGCACAGCTATAAGTGTAAGATATAATCAAAATATTGCCTGTGAATAATAGTTGTGGATATAAATATATGAGTATCTTATTTATCATGTCTTGTGATAATATCAGATTCTAAGCATTCAAGGAAAAAAGTAGAAGAAATTCAATATGCGTCTATGCATATTGGCTTGGCTACATATCTTACACCATGTGATGAACAACTTTTCTCATTCACATTTAGTAAAGTCTTCGATGAACAGCACTGGTAGTTTGGTTGCCCAATCTCCTGAGGCCCAACCTGCCTCTTTTATGTTAACTGTTTCTTGCCAGCCATTCTTCTATGGTAACATTTTTTTTTTTAGTTGCAGAACCCTCTTATTACCCAACCTTTTGGAGGGTATTTTGGGAGTATGTAACAGAGGTAGGCAGGAAACGTTTTGTCGCAAGTCGTTATGCAGTGGGTGACATGTACATTGAAATGGAGAAGAGAAGAAACAGGGAAATTTGTCTGATTTTTGTTCCTTCTTGTAATGAATTGACATTCCTGCTTCCAGAGAAATGGCCTGAAAAAAAGAAAGGGCTTTATGGTGCAATGTATTCTCTTTCAGGAGAGTGAGTTCTGGCACAAGCAAAGGGTCTGCCCAGGTTAAAGAAGAAGAGAAGAAAAAGGAACCATTCAAGATGACCAAGTATGTTTCTCTTGCAGGCATAAGCCTGTGCACCATCTTATATTCATCATTCTATCACCATGTTTATATACACTATTTATTTATTTAATATTCATCTACATCATTTGTTTCTATATATTCCACAAAACATAATTATGAATTATATTCTTGCTCATTTCCAGCTGGCCAGACTGAAGTCAGTGCACCAAAACCTGACCATGACATGTACAAAATGAATAGCCACAAATAGGTGTCTGCCATGATTCTTAAACTTGATAAATAGAAATTTACTGAATTTATACTTGTTCTCAAAATAGATTGCAATACTAATATGTGTTTGTACAAATACTTGTATAATGAGTGTGTGTGTGTGTGTGTGTGTGTGTGTGTGTGTGTGGGTGGGTGTACACATGCTTGTGTGTGGATCTGTTGTATTGTTTTACAATATCATCTATAATCATATATCACACTTTCAAAAAATAGCAGAGGACATTGATTAAAGATTTGATACAAACATATGAGGTACAAGCCCAAGGCAAAAATAAAAAAAGTTTCTTTGTCCACTTCTGCATGTGCCACAACAGGCTAAGCATAATTATTTATGTGTCTGATAACTGAAGGCCAGACTTTTGTAGATGTCTGAATTGGCATTGGCTGTCAGTGATCATCAGCGTAGGTTTCATCTGTCATTTTGTTCTGCTATGCAGGTTCAAGAATGTTCCTGCACGGATCAGCACCCATCAGTCTCCAGAGATTCTTGCTGCTGTGGGAAATTAGTCACAATTCTTCGCACACTGCTGGGGCATTTGGGTTTCTCTGCACTTACAGAGAAAATTGGAAAGCTGATACTGGCTTGAAAACAACAACAACAAAAAGCAACAACAACGATTCCACCACCACTAATAAAACCACACATTATCTAATCTTTGTCAGAGCATTTAAAACCAAGTAATATATATTGATGTTTCTCTATCTGATCTTGTATTTATAGTTGTTACAGTGTGTCAGGTTATGACTGGGCTGTGGCATCCCCAAGCCACAATACACTACCCCTTGTTTACCACCTCCTCCTACTCTTGCCCCTTCCCCCTTCACCACTCCTCCCCCACTTGAGACTGTTGGTCACAAGTCCCTCCCCCCCCCACCCCCCCATGCATGCCCCCCCACCCCCCGCTCTCCAAGAGATTGTTGGTCACAAGTCCCTTTGTAAAGGGGACAGTACAAAAGAATTACTGATGATTTACTGTATTAAAGGATAGAAAAGATCCACGTGCAGGCCAGGAACATGTAGAGGCCAGTCACAAAAGGGTTCTTCTATTGTTTTATTACAATATTAACACTGGTAGTGCTGAGTTGTGCTCCCTTAGTTTCAGACTCACTGGATGGGTTAGTTTCAGTGAAAATGTTCAGGAAGTGGGTTAGGTTAGGAAAAAAAAAATTTTGTAATGAGGTGCATGTATTATATACTGGTGGAAAGCTGTATAATTGTACTGTAAGATGATGTGAATGTTTCTGAAATTAAGTTTGAAATGCTTATGTAATATTATCTAATACATGTATTCACATACGTTCAGACAATTAAAAAAATGAGAACATTCTCTTGTTTTTATTGTTTTTCCATGAATATTACCCAGAATGACATGTTGAAACACTAAAGCACACTACAACATAATATCCAGCAAATGTGCACAACAGTCAATTGAAAAATGTCCACAGAAATCACTGTCCTGAAGAGGCCAGAAACCACACAACTCAGTTTTTTCAGTCAATATGAAGAATTAAGTCCACTACATTATACACACACATGGTAAAAAAAATCAAACACAGTATTCTACAGGATCCAAGAAAAAACAAATAAAATAACACAACGTCACAGTCACAGATGGCTGTACAGGTGAGTAGACAGGCAAGTTCACAGGTGAGCAGGGTTGTCTTGACCACTGGCAGCAGTAGTTCTGGTTGTCTCTAAATATCTCTTCTCATAGTTTGAATATTTGTGATAGATCATGGATCCACACACAAAGCTTTCAAACAAATGTCACACTCGTATGATGACTCGCGACCATAGCATTTCCGTTTCTGTCCTGGTTGTTCGCGGCTGAGCCTGCTTCTTTCCAGGTCCACAAACAACACAAGCGTGTGAAATGTTGGGTTTTTTCCCCCACTGAACCAATTTTCTTGGACAGTCCCCTGCATTCTAGATATGGTGTCATGGTCAGTTTTCTGAACAGGGCGGCCACCTTCCCTACCCTTCCATGCTGGACAATTGTCTGGATTCAATGACGACACCAGAGCTTTCACTAACTTTTTTCTGAAATGCCATGCCAGCACTGCACTCCTTCCAGCACATTCCTTGTAGATCATGTATGCATTGAGCGTGGCATGGCTGATCATGTGAAATATCACAGGTTTGCACCGCTTGAGGGGCCTGCAACTGAACGTGGCATAACTGACCCTGTTTAGGGATTACCACAGGATTATAGACAAGACAAGACATGGCGAGGATGAAGAGGAGAGAAGCAGACAAGAACTATTCAAAATTTGTTCATAAGCTAACTACACACACAGACACACACAGAGCCACAGTAATACAGCATTATTCACAAAAACATTCACCCCTTTTCAAAATTCAATGAAATACACCTGTTAATTAATGAACACAATTTACATACTTTTTGTATTCTTTTAACGATCACATTGTTAACATGATTACTTGAATGTCATGCTGTATAAGTACTATGTAAATGCATGTTGCATCAGTGAAAAGTTATGAAGCATATTCAACAGGATAACTACATTTCTTCTTCTTCAGCGTTCCCAGGCCATGTTCAGACGGTCAGTCCAGAGTAGGTTACAAAGTCTGCAGCCTGCTGGAGTTCTGTAGTGGTTCCCCACAACTTGTCCTTGAGCGCTGCATGATTGGGCCAGATCTGGCGCCTCAGCTCTTTGTGTAGAGGGCAGTCTTGCAGGACATGGGCTGGAGTTTGAGGAGCAGTGTCACATGGACATTGGTCTGTGTGGGAAATTTTCAGTTTGTAGAGATGGGGAGAGGAGCTGGCAGTGGCCTGTGCGCAGTCTGAGGATGGTCATTTGCTGAGCTCGACCCAGTTAATGGAAGCTGTCCTCTAGTCCCAGATGTAGCCGTTCTCGCTAGGTGTTTCTGAAGTGGCTGCGCAGGATGGTCTTTGCCTCCCCAAAGCTAAGGGGGTGGGCAGACTGGGTGAGCCTGCTTCTTGCTTTGGAGAGCTTGTCTGCCTCTTCATTTCCTGCAATGCCGCAGTGACAGGGGATCCACTGCAGGACTGTTGTGGTTCTGGCACTTAGGGCTTGCATCTTAGACTGGATGTCATGCAAGGTTTTTTCCCTTACTCTGGTCTGGAGGCTTTGTAGGACAGCTCGGCAGTCAGTGAAGAAGACAGTGTGGTCTGGCAAACTGTCTCTCTGGTTGAGGAGTTGGGCTGCAGCTAGTAGCACAGATGCCTTAGCTCTGAAATTTTTATTACTACATTTAAAATTAGCATGTACCTTGTTTGTGACTTTGCATGCAGAGGTACAGACCATGAAAAACACGGTTAATACCAGGCACATACAGATGATAATGTCATAATAATGTTATGAAATGAAGTGACGGCTGGTAGAAATGGGATGAAAATATACACTGGAGAGGGAAAACAAAACAAGGACAACAACAAACAAACAACAACAACAAAAAAACAAACCCAAAAACATAAACCTGGGAACTCTTATAAGTAGAAACAACTCTTTCTATTTATGTAACAAAAGGCACAAACATGTTACTGTGCGTGTTGTGAACAAACTGATAGCTGTATGCTATAATCAAGTGCATGTGCATGTGCGTATGTGTGTGGGCATGTGTATGTGTGCATGTGTGTGTGTGTGACTGAAGCCTGACTGAATGACACAGGAACTGAACGATGAGCTTCTAAAGGCAGCTCTCAGTCAGCTGTACCCGGGTTGGCAGCCTGTAGTGCAAATGACTCCGTGTTTGTAAAGAACTTACAGCTTGGTCTCTGATCGAGGATAAGTGCTAAGAAGTATCCATATAAATCAATCAAAAAAATGCACTGATCAGTGTAAAAACTGTCTGAAGCTGCCAAAGATATCTGAAGAAGGCTGGAGGCTGAGCGGCATCTGTTTTGACGGGTGTCAGACTGGTGCCAGTGGCTTCCTTGTTTGTGGTGTGGGGGACCAGTGATGTCACACCTGCACAGCCACCATTTATCAACACTGTGAATCACTGGCATCTGTAGAACAATGACAATCACAGTTGGTTTAAATAATCTTAAATTGTTCATTGGTACACATGAATTACAAATATAAGCAATGGCAAAAGAGCATCAACAAGCTTAAAGCTCACACACTACTTCAATTTCCTGAAGTTGAACTAGGCTTTGTGTGAGGCCTGTTCACCGCTGAGTCTTGTCGCCAAACACATACACAATGGCATACACGGTAGTCGTCTTCTTATCTTCTTCGTTTGTGGGCTGCAACTCTCATGTTCACCCATATGTACACGAGTGGGCTTTATATGTATGGCCATTTTTACCCCACCATGTAAGCAGCCATACTCCTTTTTGGGGGTGTGCATTCTGGGTATATTCCTGTTTCCGTAACCCACCGAACACTGACATAATTACAGGATCTTTAATGTGCGTATTTGATCTTCTGCTTGCGTATACACATGAAGGGGGTTCAGGCACAAGCAGGTCTGCATACATGTTGACCTGGGAGATCGGAAAAATCTCCATCCTTTACCCACCAGGTTCCGTTACCAAGATTCGAACCCAGGACCCTCAGATTGAAAGTTCAATGCTTTAACCACTCAGCTATTGCGCCCGTCATACACGGTAGTCTGAGTCTGGTAGCCCTACCTAATCATGGCCAACTCAGTTGCAGTACTCGCAGGTTTGCCAAGTGGGTGTCAAGTCTGGACTGGAAGGAGTTCACAGTTGGCGCTGTAACCACCTGATCTGGGAGGCTGTTCCAGGAGCTGACAACTCAATCTGTAAAGTAGGTGTTTTGGATTTGCAGTCAATTGTGTCCTTTGGAGAGTTTTAAGCTGTTGCCCCATGTGGCTATACTGTCAAATAACAACTTGGGGCTCTCCGCCTTGTAGATGACTTGCATGTACTTACTTCCTTACTTCAACCTGGTCCAGGATATGTTCCATCTTCAGCTGGATGATGTCTTGTGATACTGACAGTCCGAATGGGAGATGTGTGAAGCAGTACCTTCCAATTGGTGACTGGAATGTGATTCACAGTTGGAAATCTGGGTCTAGTTGGACTGTTCAGTAGCCAGCCTTGTCGTCCAAACTGGAGAAGACTTTGGCCCCTCTGAACTTGCGGATGAACTCTTCCACTGTGGAGATCCTGTGGCGTGGTCATTCAAGGGCTTTATTCAGATGTCTGGTGTCCAGATATGTTCAAAGAGTTCTGCCTTTCTTGTGGGCATAAGCCAGGCTGGATACTTTATCTGTTGGCTCAGTGACATGTCACATCAACCCACTGGTCTCTGTGTCATCCAATTTCTTCTTGAGGGATATGGGCATTTTCCTTGGGGAATCTTCATGTGGTGGTTTGTCTGGACTGGTGACCAGTTTGACTTCTCCTGGGAAAGTCCCAATTCAAACTGTGAGTTACAGCTGTTTGAGGTCATTTACTGTGCTAATGGTACCCTTGCTGTCCTGTCCTTGCTGATTCTGATGTGCTGATGTTGCAATATAGACTGACAACCTTGAGGCTTTTACAGGATGGAAGGCTGATGATAGCAGGGCCTACCATGTCAATGACATACAACTTAGTGTTCTCCCATCCTGAGTATTGGAATCTGCATGGTATGTTGACAATTTCATGGCTTGGAATGTCAGTGCTGTTGTATGCAGTGAGGTGGACATAACATGTAGTCAAGGCGATGCATATTTAGGGATGAAGGTGGCGGAATGGTTAAGATGCTTATCTGCCAATACAGTATCATGAGGGTCTAGCTTCGAATCCTGGTCTCACCCTTTCTCTCAGGTTTGGGAAATCAAACTGAGCCTCTAGTCATTCAGATGAGATGATAAACCAAGGTCTAGTGTGCAGCATGCACTTGGTGCACTGAAAACGAACCCATGACCATATAAGTGGTGTCCTCTGGCAAAGTTCTGTAGAAGAAATCTACTGTGATAGGTACACAAATATGTATGCATGCACTCAAGGCCTGACTAAGCATGTTGGGTTTGCTGCTGGTTGGGCATCTGCCTAGCAGATGGTCTGTTCAATCATCGAAGTGATTTGGCCAGGTTGTCTGCAGACCAGCTCTCCTTTTGTGCCAAGATGTGGTTCATTTATTGAAGATGTCCATAAGACTGCAGAGCTCTGGACAGCAGGGTTTTTTTTTCTAATATATGTATAATAGTGCCTGTACCATCTGTCCAATCAGACAATATCTAGCTAATCAATGATTACACCTGTTTATCACCGATATTCTGACCTTTATCTGCCCCATTCATCATGATCACTTTCACAGCAAACACAAGGGGTCTGCCACAGGGTCAGAAATACTGAGACAAAGTGTTACAATTATGGTAGTGCCAGAGGAATGCCAGACTGAGTGTGAGAAAAGCAGAAATGTCCTATTTACAGATCTTCAGATCCTTGCTGTTTTCTGGTACCATCATGTAATGTGTGGCTGTTTGGTCTTGGTGACGGTATCACAGGTTCAAACCACGAGAGGCGTTTGCTAGTTTATGACATTTAAAGAAATAAACAAGGACAGGCATTAAAGCATAGATACACACTGCACAGGCACAGGAGGAGGAAGTGAAAAGGGTGTGAGTACCAGTGGGCCAGCTGCTAGCATCTGTGTGTCTGTCTATACAGGATTGCTCATCCTTGTCAAGGGTGGAGCCAGCTGTGCAGTGACACTGATGGCCATTTCTGTGAGGCAGACATAACTGCTGACAGCCCCCATTGTTCTTGGAGCACCTGTTCGTACCTGTAATCAAAAAACTGATATTCGTTTTTGTAGCTACTCTTATTTCTGTATCTCCTTTCGTTTTTGTGCTAGATTTTTTAAAAAGAATTTTATTACCCCTGAATCCTCAAAATTCCCTGGAATGGGGAGAGCACATGTTTCTTTTTTTTTCTCCTTTTTTTAATACAAAATTCTCTGGCACTGAATGGGAATTTAGGAATAAGACAACCTGCCACAAACTGATTATTATGAATAAAATATTGCATGCATGTCAGCTAAAGCATAACTGATAACACTGAACAAATACACATCGATTTTTGTAAATTCTTAAAACCTGCAGCTGCAAGTACAACACTTAAAAAGCATTTTCTGCAACTGCCACTCGTGCATGAATACATCTGCTTTTATTTACACATAAAACCGAGACACACACAAACACATTCACACACACACACACACACACACACACACACAGAGCAACGCAGAGGAAACAGCAAGCAATGGCACAAATGGATGTAATAAGTAGTATGTGTGTTCTTGTCAAGATTGAGTGAACAGACAGCTGTGGGTATGAAAGAACAGTTGTAACATGTTGTTCTTGAAACAGGAGGCCCTAAATCTGCCACCTCTGTCTACCTGTTTGCTTTTGAAGTCCTGGTAAAGAGTGTGAGTTCTGTAAAATCTTTCAGCTGTCATTATTCTGCACATGTCATCAAAACTGTCTTGTTTTCTGCCCACCACCCTGCCCGCTGTTCTAATAAGTTTGTCAAGTCAGTCTTTGTCTTGTTTCATCACTTTTGCTTGTTTTGTCACATTCCCACCCCAAGCACAGAGAACCATAAAACAAAACACTAGAAACAACAGAAGAATAAAACATTTTGTAGTATCTAGTTGCACACATTAACAGATCATAATTTCCAAAGACAGAAGAATCAGCTGTTAACATTGTGTAAGATTTGGACTTTAAAGTAACAAAAAAAGTTCCTTTCAATGTAACTACACATAAAAACCATGCAAACAAACCTAAACTTAAAGGAAATGATCAAGAACAGTGTAACATAGTTTCTGCTCACCGCTCCTCAAAGAGGGATCATACACCTGCAGTGCCGGCACGTGGGGCGTGACTGTCCTGAGGTCTTCCACCCTGCCCTTCCCCCCCAGGTCCACACGCACGATCTTGCTGGAGCTGGCGTAGTACGCCATCTTGCGGTGGATGGTGAGGGAGAAGGGGTCACTGATGCCAGGAGTCTGGTACTGTGTGGCGTCACACTTGTTGTTCTCCGACAGCTGGCAGTAGAAGACTTTAGGGGTCTTGGTGCGACTGACCCAGTACAGCCGTTCGTGATCCAGGTCCAGGGTCAGACCTGAAACAGGTCCACATCAGACTTTGTAGCACTCAGTATTCATTGTTATCAAGTCATCAAACTGAGCAAAATCTGGCAACAAAATCTTGTGGCAGAATGTAAAAATCTAAGACAAAAAACAAAACAAAAAAAAACAAAACAAAAAAACGAAAACAAATATTTTCAGGAGGCATTTTTAAAGACTAGATATCATCCAGAGAATCCACCCCTGAACAGGCAATTCAACAATTCATGATAAGTAATGACTTTCCCTCCTTTTCTCTGATTACTATTTGCTGTGAACTCTTTATTTTTTCAGTCAATGTCTCACGTATATCTTTCAATTCAATTCCATCAAGTACACAAATACACCCAAAAATCTTACTGGCAGCGTTACTTGTGTTGGAGACAAATTCAGTGACGTTGCTTCCATCCATGTTCGCTCTCATGATTCTGTGTCCCTTTCCATCCACCACAGACCAGAACATCACCCTGTGAGAGCACAGAAAATATTATAATCAATGAGACACCAAGCCATAAAAAGCAAACAGCCACAACATTAAATTTTATGTTTCATTAAGTAAAACATTTACAACTTCTAAAAAAGTAGCTAATTTGTGTTTGCACATTTCTTTTGTCTTTGCTGCTGTATGCACATGTCAAATGATCGGTAGAAGGACAAGCCCAGAGATTCCTTTTTGAGGAAGTATGTGAGTTTGTTCCAATGTACCTTTCATTTACATGTGTGCTAGCTGAATCAGTAACATAAGCAGCGTTGACTTGAAGATGTGTACCTTGTATATAGAGAGAGTTACCACTCTTTATTATTCGTAAAACATTTCAACTGCAGAAACAATGTCTTAGATACCTACTTCAAGCAGTATGAAAGTGATCCTTTCTGATATCTGGAGGAAAGTCTTGTGTCATGTGATATAAGTATTGCTCAGTAGATCTTGAAGAAAGTGTTTTCAGCTTGGACGTCTCCTATCAATTTGGCACTGGTTTTTGCAGCTAAACTCTCATGGTTTCTTGGGAGATTTTGTGTCCAGTGTCTTTGCATGTTCTCCTTGAGTTGGTAAGATTGGCCTGCTGCTGCTGAGATGTTCTTTTAACTCTCTCCATACGAACGGCAAAAGAGACGACGTTAACAGCGTTTCACCCCAATTACCATCATCAAAATATTGCAAGCGGAAGGCTCTTATACTGAAGAGGTGAATGTTGACAAAGAATACCATAGTTCTGACGACGGAAGCTAAAGGTTGGGTCATAGAGACACCCACTGGACATCCGAGGGGTCTGTGTAGAGGAGAAGAGAGGACTGGCCGTACTGAGTGAGTTAATCATAAACAGTTCAGGTAACTGAAGGCAACAATCATAAATAGTTCAGGCAACTGAACGCAACAATCTGTCACAAACCATTCAACATGCATGGTGAAATCCTACCTGGTTCTTTCAGAAGTCAATATCTTCTACTGACAATGGATGCTCAGTCACCTATCTTGTATCCTCTTATGACTGTGACATGACTTCACTGGTGAAACTGGAAGATGCACATATGTACATCACACATCTTTAACATACACACAATCCATACCCTTTCTTGGGATGAACAGCGATGGAATTCAGCTTGGACCTGTTGGTCTCCGTCACAATCTCTGTACGGAAAGCTCCGTCCAGCCGTGCCACAGAGATAGAGGCCTTCACTTGATTGTAAGATGTGAAGTACATGTTCCGGGACAACCAGTCAATGGCAAAACCCT
>NC_134876.1:7275630-7308130 GCF_041734735.1 Babylonia areolata | reverse complement strand
GCCTCGGCAGGTGCAGGTTTTTTCTTCGGAGTTCCGTCTCCTTGGAGGACTTCCAGCCAAGGATAAGAGTTCCCCCTGCCCTTTGGTCGTCCTCTTCCGCCTTCACAGCTGCTGGGAAAGGTTTCCTCCTCTGCCTGGTCGGTCGTTGGGAGACTTCACATGCGGCAGGTAGTACTGGGTTACATGGTACCAGTAGCAAGGGCTATGCCCCGGACCTGACCATCACACACATAAACACATATATAAACACACTAAAACAGATGCATAGGGAATGATACAAATTTTTTCAGATGAATGCCCAATTATATAATACTTATTTTTAAAAAACACCCCAAATCCCTCCGTGAAAAAACAAAACACATAATTACATATGACATATACATGAACACAAAAATAACACATTCCATCCTCCCACAACTGTTTGGGGGCGCTGGGGGGAGGGGCATTTTCCTTCCATGCCCCTCACTGACCTTGCATCCACCCAGTACAGACGGTAGGCCTCATAGTCCACAGTCAGCCCATTGACCACGCCACCACCAGGTATCTGGCGAACGTCATAGATAACTTTGCGTGTGTCAGTCTCTCCACTCATGGAGCATCGTTCAATCTGTGGAAATTCTCTGTCCCAGTCTGACCAGAACATCAAGCTGAAATGACCAGAAAATACACTCCATTGTACAATTTTTGTTGTCATCTTTACAGAATTTTTGTTTATCACACCATACACAAAACCATAACAGGAGTTTGTATTATACTCCATGTTTGGTGATATAATTACCATGACAAACTGATGCAAACTAGGCCAATCGGTTTGCTCTGCTTTGCCAAATTTCGTGCGGCCAACAGTGAAAAATCTTGCCTGGTCCACTCTTAGCCAATCAAATGCCCCATAAGAACCACGGTAGAGATGCGGGGACGGACGGGCGGGCATTCGAGTTTGACATGGTAAGTATATGTATCACCAAACATGGAGTATAATGCAAACTCCTCCTTTTGGTGTCATATACTGTACCATGTCAAACTGATGCAGAATTTAAAGCAAATGGAGGAGGGCAACGCCTACTGGTTCGTATGGGGAGCCCTTGTAACTGAGACGGCAGTGTTAGCCGCGACAAAGGAAATCCCCTTGGAACCGTCAGCCCTGGTCATACGGAAATCCCTGAGGTAGAAGTTAATGAAGGGATTCTCAGACTGCCAGAAGGCTGCCTCCAAGACATGCTGCAGTGGTACCGAGTGCTGGAAAGCAGCCGAAGTAGCTATGGCCTGCACTTTGTGAGCTCTGGGATTAAAACAGCTGATATCCCTGTGAGAATGGGAGTAGGCTCTATGAATGACTTGGGAAACCCAGTGGGAAATGGTGCCTGCAGCGATGTCTTTCTTGTAATTCTCATTGAGGGAGATGAGAAGACGTCTCTGAGAAGAACGCCTATGGTGAGACCTATCCCAATAGTATCTGAGACACCGAACAGGGCAGAGATGCCTATCCTCATCATCTTGGGCAAGAATATCAAAGGTCTGACCCTCAGAGAGGGGGAAGGGACCTCGGGGTCTTGGTTCTTAGCCAGGAACTCTGGAAAGAAACGAAGAGTGATGGAACCATCTCTGTGGAAGGCCAGATCTTGTGGCATTCCACTAAGACCATGAATCTTGCTTCTATGACGGCCTGTGGCCAGCAACAGAAGTAAAGTGGTCTTGAGGGTGAATAAGTCGAAAGGAATAGTACCCAATGGCTCGAAGGGTTGTTTTCGAATGAAATCTAGCACCAGGAACAAGTCCCACAGGGGCATTCTTCTGGGGTTTCTAGCTTCCTTCAGAGAGGCGCCCCTAGCCACCTCTCTGAGCAGGAAATCTGCTTCAAAGGCAGGACGACCTTGCTGTTTGATTGTGGTACAGATGGCAAACCGAGGAGCAGTGAGCCAGAAAGTTGGCCAGCTGCATGCTCGTAGGGTTAGTAGAGGAAACTTCCTGAGCCATACACCACCGCAACCATTTCTTCCAGTGAAAGTTATACAAAGCCTCAGTTCCCTCCCTCCTTACTCTGGTGACTATGGAGAGGAGGTCAGAGGAGGCACCCCCCTGGGTAAGCGCCGCCGATACAGAGGCCGACTGAGGGGTCGGAGACTTCAATGGTGATGCTGACAGTTCCCACCGCACAGCAGCCACGCATGCAGGTGGAGCAGTTGAGGATTGGAATGAGGAATCCCCAAATGAGGCTGCCTCAGCAGATGGGGTTTGGTTTCGAGTTTCAGGGGTGGAACGTGTGTCAGGGACTGAAGGTCTGGATACCAGGGCTGGGCTGGCCATTTCGGCGCAATGAGAATCAGCTGCGGGCGTTCCAATCTGGCCTTCCAGATCATCTTGGACAGAACTGGAAAGGGAGGAAACGGGTAGGCAATCAGACTGCTCCAGTCTAAAGAGAGAGCATCCACTGCCCACGCTTCCTGGTCAGTGACCAGAGAGACATAAGTGGGAAGTCTCTTGTTGAACTTTGTTGCAAAGAGGTCCACCATCGGCCGAAACCACTGTTCCCACACCCCCTGAAGGGTGTCCTTGTCCAGGGTCCACTCTGTGTGGATGACACCCTTGGACCTGCTGAGAGCATCTGCCAAGATGTTGGCTTTTCCTGCTATGTGTCTTGCTGAAAATGCAATGCCCTTGCTGTGGCACCAACGGAGGAGAGCATTAGTCCGCAGGGAGGAGTCTGCCGAATGCGCCCCCCCCTTCCCCCCTTTGTTCATATAACATGCAACCGTTGTATGGTCCGTAAACAAGCGGATGGTCTTGCCAGTGGCCTCCCCTATGAAGTGCAGGAGCCCTGCGAACTGCCTCTAGTTCCAGAACACTGATGTGGCATAGGCGCTCCTCCGGGTACCAAGTCCCTGCTGCATGGAGTGAGTCCATGTGGGCTCCCCAGCCCAGGGAGGAGGCATCTGTGAAGAGTGTCACCTGAAGAGTAGGTGGGGCTATGGGCACCCCCTGTGTCCGAAGAGGGGTGGTTAACCACTCTGATGTCACCTCGAGGAACCACTCACCCAGACATATCTCGGTGTCCCATGGTTGAGTGCTCTGGGACCACCGTAGCCTCAGCGCCCTCTGAAGAGGGTGCTTGAGAACCCTGCCCAGGGGAATGAGAGGTGTCATGGACTCCATCATGCCCAGGAGAGAAGAAAGTGTCTGCGCTGTTGTTTGGCAGGAACGATGCCAGTGGCTGAGGAGGCCTGCTAGTCGGTCCGAGTGATCTGGCATCGGAGAGACTATCATGGACCGCGTGTCGAATCTCATCCCTAAGAAGTCAAAGGACTGACTTGGGGACAGATCATATTTCTCCTGGTTCATGAGGAAGCCCAGTTGGGAGCAAAGGTCTAGAAGTCTGGCCGTATAACTCTGGCACAGGGCCTGTGACTGGGCCAGAATGAGCCAGTCATCCAGGTACACTCAGAGACGAATGGATTCCGACCGGACGATGGACACCAATTCCCGCACCACCTTGGTAAACAGGAAAGGGGCAAGGGACAGACCAAATGGGAGGGCCGAGAACTGGAACACCTTGTCCACTCCACACGAACCTCAGGTACTGACAGGATGCTGGATGGATGAGGATATGAAAATAAGCATCTTTCAGATCGATAGAGGTAGCCCAATCGCCCTGTTGAATGGTCTCCCGAATCTGTGTCTGTGTGTCCACCTTGAATTTGATTTTGGGGAGGAATTTGTTGAAGGGGGACAAGTCCAAGACTGGACTCCACCCTCCCGAGACCTTTGGAATCATGAACAACCGGCCATAAAAACCGGGGCCCGGGTCCGAGAGTTGAGATATCACCCCTATAAGGAGTAGGTGCGATATCTCTGTCTCTAAGATGCTCACCTGCACCGCCGAACTGGGCACATGAGGAGGAGGAGTGGATCTTAGGGGGCGGTCCTCCACCCAAGACAGCATGTACCCCGACTCTAGCACCGACACAATCCAGTCATTGAGTCCCAGAGCACGCCACTGATGTGCATGCCAGGACAAGTTTTCCTACTTGGAGGGGCTGGATGACTGGCGGTGCTGAATCGGGGCGCTGCCTTCTGGCCTTGTGCATGGCCGGTCGGCTAGGACGGATATGAGGTGGTTTATTCCTCTGCCACTGATTCTGCGCATACCGCTTCGACTTAGGTAGCATGGCATATGGAGGGGCCCTGGTGGCCGGTCTCTTCAGTGGCATCGAATCCTGGCACCCCTGGTAGGTGTGGGCTAAATACGAGGCCACTTCTGTTTGTCTCTGCCCTGTGGCTGACAAAATGGGGCGCATACTGGCCGAAGAGAGAGTGCTGCTGCGCTGGGATGGACGATAGGGCAGCCCTCTCCTCTACTGGAATGTTAGAGAGGTGGAGAACAGCATCACGCTGAGCTAGTACAGTACTGAAGTGAAGGCTGGTAGCTGTGTCTGCAGCTGCCGTGAGACCAGATGCTACCCTATTGCCAAAAGTGTTTAACCTGTGGTCAGTGAAGAGGCCCGGCGGGACAGAGGAAGGCAAGCCCATGTCCTGATTAACCAGACACGGTTCCCACAGCTCATTGGCCCTGTGGAGGAACGCGTCGAAGAAGGTATAAGCCAATCTGTCCCACTCTGCCAACGTTTTAAAATATAGAGTAGCTGAGGTGGGGAAGGTGCTGCACTGTGAGACCAGCATCCTGTCCTACGTGGAGGGCTCCACTTCCCTGTAGGCAGGGTGGTCCTGTGTGTACAAGGACCACACCCCGCCTTTGGAGGAATCTTTAAGGAACTTGCCCAGGGAAAAGGCACCTGGGACAGAGAGGGACTCCCTGCCTGGAGGAGGGATGGAAGCAGTATCCCTGACAGTGCGGGCTGGCTTATTAAGCCATTCCTGCGCCATTTCTGGGACTCTGAGTTGTCTGGTGGTTCTGGAGTTAGAGTCACATGGCCTAAGGAGGGTCAAGAGTAACAATGTAGCCTGAGGGACTGATTCAGCATGCGTGACCCGATTGGGGAGGGTCAGTTCGAGCTTGGCTAAGTTTGGTTCAGGCTGGTCTCTAGGGTGGCGTGGGCTCAATCTGTCCCCCTGGGATGGGGGCGAAGAGTGCTCATCCGCTTGTTCGTCCTCCTCCAAAGACAGAGGCTCCCACTCTTGCTCCCAGTCCATCCCCTGCTGGGTGCCATCCCAAGTGGATGTACCTGCTGGGGCATCCTGTGAGCTGTTGTCAGCCCATCGGGATGAGCTGGGACCATCTCGAGCAGGGACCATGGCCGCAGCTGTTATTTCCTTGACGCCTGAAGCGGGCGGGGAGAGTGTGAACCATAGGTCCAACCATGCTTGGGATGGTGGGTGCCACACCTTCTCAATGAGGGCATCCCTGGATGTAAGAGGGACCCATGAGTGCTGTGAGGGGACAAACACCCACTCATCTCCCTGTACAACCGAGGGCTGGGTAGGTGGGAACTGCAAGCTCCCCCGGGCCAAGCGGGGCCCCTCAGCAGCTGTCGGTCCTGACAAGGAGGCCATTGTGACCGTGGAGGTCACCTGTGGTGGGTTGACAGAGGCCCGATTTGTGGACTGAGTGGCAATATTGGTCAAGGAGCTCAGCCTGACTGACAACAAGTCAATCCCACTTGTTGGGGCTGTGTGTGTCACCCTGTGAAATGTGCTGTTGGGTCCGGTGGGGAGAGGATGAGGGGTTGGCCCCTGGTCCTCCCGGCAGCATGCACCATAGGTGCGCCCCAGTATGGGTAGAATGGGGGAAACCACCCGTGGCACCAGCCATCCTGTGACCCCAACCCAAAGGATCACTGGCGCCTTGACCTCCATGAAGGGAAAAACCTGGCCAAGTCGGAGGGAGGTCAGGTCCGACTTGGGTGTCAGTCCCACCAGAAGACCAGCAGGCTGACTGCCCGGAATTGCCTGACACGCGCGGGCCTCCCCAAGCAGGGGAGACCGGCTGGATAGCGGGAAGATCTGGCCACGCACCCTGAATTCCCTCCCTTGGGGAGACTGGGGTGGCTTGGCCCTGGGTGGGCAAAGTAGAGGTCTCCCCCCCCCACCCGGAAACAAGGGGGGTCGGCAGTGGAAGGAGGGGGTACAGCAATGGGGCCCCTGAGGGCCGTCTCCGAGCGGGGACCCGGGTAACGGCTGGGCGCAGCCTCCACTTCGTGCCTAGCCGTGAGTCCCCACCGCCAAGAGAGGACTTGCCACTCCCCCTTTTTCCTGCCTCATGCTGGGACACCTTGGGAGGCGACACTCGTACCTCTTTCCCCCCGGTCCCCTTCATGACCGTTTTAATGGTATGAGTGTCGCCTCCACGATCAGCGTCTAAAGACGCATTGCCGCGGTCTCTTATCGAGAGAAATCATGAGCTCCGGGCCTGGGAGAGTCTCTTGCCGAGTCTCGATCCCAGCATCATGATTCCTGCCATCGTGGGATGACATACAAGGCATGGTAACTGCGCTTAGGCACCCAGCGAAAATCTGATCCCCAACAGAGAAAGGAAAGACGGGATCGACTTTGAGGTAGAGAAATACGAACGATTCAAGGGGGCCGAGTCGAATCGAGTACACAGAATGTAAGAATATGATAAACTCAAGCCGCATGCAGCAAAATAAGGCCAAATGAACAAGCTTAATAGCCAAAAAAAAGCGTAAGACGAGACAGAGCGTAAACCTGACAAGATGGCGTAGAGAGCCTTGGCCAAAGGAATGACTCAGCGTTTGTAGCTTTTAGAGGCGTTTGATTGGCTAAGAGTGGACCGGGCAAGACAGATTGTCTTTTCACTGTTAGCCGCACAAAATTTGGCCTAGCAGAGCAAATCGATTGGCCTAGTTTGCATCAGTTTGACATGGTACAGTATATGACACCAAAGATAAAGTTGAAAAAGTATTTGAAAAAATACAAGAACAACATACTTACATTCAACTAAAAGCCCAGGATTTTCTCCAATCAGATTTGGGCTTTAAGCAACATGACACCAATCAGCCAACTGAAGCCATAAGAAATGAAAAAAATGAATAAATAAATATAAACAGAAGGAAAGAGTAAATTCGACAAACGAACACTGAACTGACTGAATGATTTCAATACACAGCCTTAGGAATGACACAGACAGACTCATGGACTGATTGATATTCAAAACCTTAACCTCTCATACAGAACATCAACCATATTTCTCACCTGAGGAAGAAGGAAGGTGGGAGAATGGTTAAGACGTTTATCTGCCAATACAGTGTCCATGAGGGCCCGAGTTTGAATCCTGGTCTCACCCTTTCTCCCAAATTTCACTGGAAAATCAAACTGAGTATCTAGTCATTCAGATGAGATGATAAACCAAGGTCCCTTGGTGTACTGAAAAAGAACCCATGGCAACAAAAGTGTTGTCCTCTGGTAAAATTCTGTAGAAGAAATCCATTCTGATACTCAAATATATATGCATGCACTTGAGGCCAAAGTAGTGCATTGGGTTATGCTGTTGTCAAGCATCTGCCTAGCAGATGTAGGGTAGCATATATGGATTTGTCCAAACTCAGTGACGCCTCCTTGAAACTGAAACGTATCTTACCTGACCCTGGGGTCTAGCCCAATGCCACGAGGTTTGGACATGGCACCACCGGCCACCAGCGTGGTGCGATGGGTGCCATTCAGCCTGGCCACCTCGATCTGGACCAGCCTGGCCTCCACCCAGTAAATGTTGCCCCCCACCCAGTCCACCGCCACCCCTTCTGCCGCAGCCAGACCCACATCAACAATGGCCTGAATGTTTGTCACACCTGTGGCAACAAGATGTAAACAGAATCATTTTTGTTTATGGGGAAAGGTGTTACGGGGATAGGTGTAGTCCTTATTCTTAACGCATTCACAAGTTGTTTTCCTTGTTTCCCATAACGATGTTCTGGGTTTTGTATGTGAGTGCTTGCTACCCCATCATCTGCGCTATTTCATTGGCATCACACCTACACCACTCATTCAAGTTCCCCATACACAGCCACATCTGCCTGGTTCATCTACAGCCATCTCAGCACAAGCAGTCCACAGAATATCACTGATGTCATGCCGCCAGGAGGCCACACACCAGAACAGACCCTGCACTGCAGTCAAGTTACTCCAGTTGTGTTCAATAGTGCTAAAAGCTCACAAGTTGTTTCCATCATCTTCATCAAGATTCTGTTGTTTTTGTTAAGTCCTACTTCAGTGTTCCTGAATCAAAGGGGAAAAAAACTATGACAGACCAGCTGTTTGGTTTTTATCATTTGATGTTGTAGTTGTTCCTGTTATTGTTGTTGTTGTTGCTGCTGTTTGTTTGTTTTGTACTCTTATGCGAAAGGAGTGAATTCTATGTTCCAGTCTCTTTTTCAGCAGGTGGGAATGAACACCAATGTCTTCACACACACACACACACCGTTATAAACAATCATACATACACACTATCAATTATCTCAAATAATGACAGTATCTAAATCAAAAAGAAATTTAATCTTAAAATGGGCTTTCGCATCATATTACATTTGTCAACAGTGACAGAATCAGCAGCTTACACTCGTTTTAAATGACTGTGTCTACATTTCCTGTATGTTTGTTGTTGCAACAGACTTAACAGCAGCAGGAAGTAGAGCATGCTTACAAAATCAAACTGCTCACTGTTAATCTAAATGAGCGGCATGAGAGTAATGCCACTGAAACGGTGCAGATGACGGGGCAGCAAAAAAACAAAAAACAAAAAAAAAAAACTGCTTACTGTTTGACATGATAGTACCACGGTAGATTTTGTCATCAAACACATCTGTCCAGTAGAGGTACTTCTTTTCCCAGTAGAAGTCCACAGCAATGCTGCTGCGCTGTCCTGTTACCAGTGAGACAGCACTCATGTCTTCCATGTTTATCTGACGTATCTCATGACGCTGTGTGAAGATAACCTTGATTGGGTCATCACCTGTGTTCAAGAAAAAAGTGAGGTATGAATCTCTAGAAAGTCGAAACACAGTAGCAGAAAAACAGATAGTCAGCATACTACTTCTACTCTAATCCCAGTTTGTTCAGATATGACCATTATCTCAAAGGTAAAAAAAAACAAAAAACACCAAACAAACCCAACAACATTCTTTAAGAGAATTAATCATCAATTAAACGTTTGAAACAATTTATTTGTAGGTTTTTTTTTCCATGGCAGAAATATTACAAGCTGGCCAGCCACACATACCCAGTGCCTTGCAGGACCATTTGTCTGAGCCCAGTTCATAGCCAGGGAAACAGGAGCACTGTTTGCCTCCTGAAAATGTGCAGTTCTGGCTGCAGGCTCCCCACAATTCACAGGCATTGATTTCTGAAAGAACAAAATCAGTCATGATACTTGTGTATGTGTGTTTTTGTTTGTTTGTGATCTTTATGGAAAGTGAATTTCTCTCATTCACTGTAAATGTATTTCACTTAATAATCACTGCCTTGTAACAAAAATATCTAACTAAAGGATGGTATTCAACATAACACACATAATATGTATCTTATCACTGCACACAATACATTGCCACATAACAAGAGAAGTATTAAAACACATTAGGAAGAGACTGATGGCTTTTAAACAGCATTTAGAAAAAAATGTGGATAAAAATGAGGAAAGAAAAAAAAATCATAGAAAATAAGTTGATTTCACATAAAGATAAATTATGGTTGTTATGCAGGCCACTTGCAGAAGCACCCTTTCACACACACACACACACACACACACACACGCACACACAAACATCCACATTCAATCAAAGAAACTTAAACACACACACCCATGCCCATTAACAGGGAGTTGTAGATATATAACAGGCTCTACAAGAAAAAAGACAACACAAGAGAAAATGTTTCATTTTCCAGGATAATAGATAAGCAAATAATGTGTTTGTTTTTTGTTTTTTTTCATCCAGTGCCGGCCCATATATAGGGTCTATACTACACTGTAACAGAATACAAAACCAAGACCACGTGATCTGAACTCTCGATCTCCCATGCCCCTACTCAGAACCTCTACACACGTTCATACACTACTGTTACAGAATGCATCACACATTCAAAAGCAAGAGAGAGAGATGGACAGGGAGAGAGAGAAAGGATGAGTATGAGAACAGTGGTCAGACTCATGGATGCACAACTTACACAGACAACAAAGATGTTCGTACAGATGTGACTGGAAGCTCAACTTAAGCAACCCAACCAAGTCTTTTTTCTTACTTGAACACGTCTTGTTGTCACTGAGGAGCTTCCACCTGTGTGGGCAGAGACACCTGGCCACCAGTTTCCCATTATCATTAACCGCCTGGCACAGGTGAGAACAGCCTCCACTGGTTGCTTGGCCACAGGGGTTGTGCATGTCTGGAAATGAGTCATGACATTTCTATCTTTTTGCTTGTCTGTTTGTGATTTTTTTTAAAAGTGAAGCTCTTGCACTCTCTGAAAAGATAATTCACTAAATAATTGCGACTTTATAACAAAAAATACATACAAAAATTGATATACAACAACACTTATGATAAATAGCTATCATATGACTGCACACACCACATTGTCATATAACAAGAGAATAATTAAAACATATCAGGATGAGACTTAAATGATGACAGAAACAAAATCTTTGAAAAGACGTAGATTCCATGTACAAGATAAGTTATAGCTGTTCTGCAGATAACTTGAAGAAGCACACTTTCACACACCCATACACACACTCAAACAAACTTACACACCCAGGTACATCATTAGGGTTGAGTAGACCATTTTAATGGTGCTGTGAGTGTTTTCAATTCTAGTAGTCCAAGACCACCCTCTCTGATGCTTTTATGCACTGTTTTTCTATAAGTTTTGTCTTATTTTTTGTTCCATACAAATCTATGACATTTATCTTGCAAATTACAAAAAAATCCACAAATATATAAGTTTTGACAGAATTAATCATTTTAATACAGCCACCATGCTTAGAGGGTTTTATATGCCCAGGAAAATTTTGAATAAAAAAACTTGAAAGAAAAAAAACAAAAAAACAAAATAGACATATAACAAAGCCCACAAGAGAAAGGCAGGACAAGACAAGAGAAATACTTTATTTTCCAGGATAATAGATAACAATGTGCCTTTATTCATCCAGTCCCTGTCCTATACATATTATGCCAATTCTACATCATAATACAACACAAAATGGAGACCATGCATTTTGAACCTTGCCACCCCTCTACACACACAACCTCTCCATGCTCACATGCTACTGTTACAGAATACATCACACATTCAAAAAGAGAGAGAGAGAGAGAGAGAGAGAGAGAGAGAGAGAGAGAGAGAGAGAGAGAGTGAGGATAAGTATATAGGCATGAGAACAGGGTTGAGACTCATGGATACGCAACTTACACTGATGACAATTTTTTGTGTACACACATGTGACCAGAAAGTGGAACTTATGCAACCCAACCAAGTCTCTTACTTGAGCACGTCTTGTTGTCACTGAGGAGTTTCCACCCGTGTGGGCAGAGACACCTGGCCACCAGTTTCCCATCATCGTTAACCACCTGGTACAGGTGAGAACAGCCTCCATTGGTTGGTGGACCAGAGGGGTTGTTGGTGGCTGCAAACATACACGTGAGAGAAATAAAAGTGTGCATGAGTGTGTAAACATGTGTGTGCATGTGACTCTGAATGCTGGTAAATTTGAGTAAGACAAGAGAGGCAAGGCCTTCAAGACTCACTTGTGATACACTTTAAAAAAAAATCCAAGCTTTATATGTATTGAGTATAATTTCAAAAGAAAGATCAGTTTAAAGCAAATTAACTCCCCTAGCATTAATTACAGAGTAATTTCCCTTTTTTACTATCTGCACCAAAACGTTTGCAAAATAAATAAAACTTCCATGCTTAGCAAAAGAAGTTCCTGTTTGAACAAAAAATGATAATAATGACTGCTCTAGTTGTTGGGTCAGAATATCAGATCAAAGTGCCAAGTTTAGAGAATACAAAAAAAAAATATATATATAACAGTAAATGCAGTTTGCATATAATTAGGCTTCATTCTTTATTTTTTTGTGCCCATCCCAGAAGTGCAATATTGTTTTAAACAAGATGACTGGAAAGAACTGAATTTTTCCTATTTTTATGCCAAATTTGGTGTCAACTGACAAAGTAGTTGATATATAACATACCCAGCATGCATCCCCCCTACCCTCCCGAAAATGGATTATGACTGCCTACAAGACAGGGGTAAAAATGGTCTTACACATAAAAGCCCACTTGTGTATCCAAGTGAATATGGGAGTTGCGAACCATGAATGAAGAAGAAGCAGCAATCAGAATCAAAAAATCATCACTGAATATTTTCCTTTATTTGAAAATGTGATGGCCTGGTGGTAAAATGTCCATCTAGAAAGAGAGAGAATCTGAGCACACAGGACTGAATCCCACACATACCAAAATTTTCCCCCTCCACTAAACTTTGAGTGGTGGTCTATTTGCTACAATGGTAGTCATCTGGATGAGATGATATACTCAGGTCCCGAGTGTAGCATGCAGTAAGTGCTTATAAAAGAATAGATGGCAACAAGAGAGTTGTTGACGGGCGCAATAGCCGAGTGGTTAAAGCGTTGGACTGTCAATCTGAGGGTCCCGGGTTCGAATCACGTTGATGGAACCTGGTGGGTAAAGGGTGGAGATTTTTACGATCTCCCAGGTCAACATATGTGCAGACTTGCTAGTGCCTGAACCCCCTTCGTGTGTATATGCAAGCAGAAGATCAAGTATGCACGTTAAAGATCCTGTAATCCATGTCAGCGTTCGGTGGGTTATGGAAACAAGAACATACCCAGCATGCACACCCCCGAAAATGGAGTATGGCTGCCTACATGGCAGGGTAAAAACAGTCATACACGTAAAAGCCCACTCGTGTGCATACGAAAGAACGCAGAAGAAGTAGTCCCTAGCAAAATTTTGAAATAAAAATCAACAGAAGCATTTGCTAGTTTATGACATTTACTGAAGTAAACAAGGACTGGCATCCAAGCACAGACACATGTTGCACAGGTACAGGAGGAGGAAAGGGACAGGGGCACCAGAACAAGTGGCCCAGCTGCTAGTGTCTGTGTGTGTGTGTGTCAGTGTGTTGGGATGCTGCACAGGTGTGTGTTGCTGTGGTCATGGGGAAACAGCAGGACATGAATTGACCAGCGGAGTGAGTATGCTACACTTGGATTTATGACATCCACTGTGGTCTTGTCTATACCGGAATGTTAATCCATGATGTCCATTGTGGTCTTACTTATACAGGATTGCTCATCCTTGTCAAGGGTGAAGCCAGCTGTACAGTGACACTGGCAGCCATTTCTGTGAGGGAGACATAACTGTTGACAGCCCCCATTGTTCTTTGAGCACTTGTTTGTACCTGTAATCAAACACATTGAAAAAATGTTCCAAGAATTTTTACGGCACAGCAGCTACATAATAACTGGCCTTTTTTTTCTTTTTTTTTTTGCAGCTAGTGGAAGCATTTCCTAGAGAAAGATTGCAAAATCTTCAGAATACTTTGCAGTTGCTTCTCTTCAGGAGAGAAGATGATGCCCATAATATTGTCAAACTAAGTGTGGCATTGGGGACAGCATTTGCCTGATATTCCATGACTTGGACTATACCATAACAAAAAAGTTTCTTTCAATGTAACCACACAAATATACCATGCAAACAAATCTAAACCTAAAAGAAAGGATCAAGAGTAACCTATAATTTCTGCTCACCGCTCCTCAAAGAGGGATCATACACCTGCAGTGCCGACACGTGGGGCGTGACTGTCCTGAGGTCTTCCACACTGCCCTTCCCCCTCAGGTCCACACGCATGATCTTGCTGGAGCTGGCGTAGTACGCCATCTTGCGGTGGATGGTGAGGGAGAAGGGGTCACTGATGCCAGGAGTCTGGTACTGTGTGGCGTCACACTTGTTGTTCTCCGACAGCTGGCAGTAGAAGACTTTGGGGGTCTTGGTGCGACTGACCCAGTACAGCCGTTCGTCATCCAGGTCCAGGGTCAGACCTGAAACAGGTCCACATCAGACTTTGTAGCACTCAGTATTCATTGTTATCAAGTCATCAAACTGAGCAAAATCTGGCAACAAAATCTTGTGGCAGAATGTAAAAATCCAAGACAAAAAAAAACAAACAAACCGAAAATAAATATTTTCAGGAGGCATTTTCAAAGACTTGATATCATGCCAGAGAATCCATCCCTGAACAGGAAAGTCAACAATTCATGATAACTAATGACTCTCCGTCCTTTTCCCCCCGATTACCATTTGATGAGAACTCTTTATTCTTTCTGTCAATGTCTAACACTTTTCTTTCAATTCAATTCCATTAAGTACACAGATAACCTCCAGAAATCTTACTGGCAGCTTCCTGTGTGTTGGAGACAAATTCAGTGATGCTGGTTCCATCCATGTTCGCTCTCATGATTCTGTGTCCCTTTCCATCCACCACAGACCAGAACATCAGCCTGGGAGGTAAACAGATAGTTTTATAACAATGGCAAAAAAAGAAACATTCAGAACAATGCACACAATGCCAACAGCCACAATACTTATGTTCCAGTAAGTAAAACATTTTACTTGCATAAGTGATAATGTGTTGGATACCTTCTTCAAGCAGAATGAAAGTGATTCTTTCTGATATCTGGAGCTAAGTCTTGTGTCATGTGATATGTATTGCATAGTAGATCTTGAAGAAACTGTATTCTGCTTGTACATCTTCTATCCATTTGGTGTTGGTTTTTGCAGCTAAGATCTCATGATTGCCTGGGAGATTTTGTGTCCAGTGTCTCTGCATGTTCTCTTCCAGTTGTCGGGATATTCATTTGATTGTAAACAGTTCAGGCAACTGAAGGCAACAATCATTAATCGTTCAGGTAACTGAAGGCAACAATCATTAATAGTGCAGGCAACAATCATTAATAGTTCAGGCAACTTATGCAACATTCTGTCACAAACCATTCAACATGAACAGTGCAATCCAACCTGATTCGTCCAGAAGACAAAAACTCCTGTTGACAAGCAATGCTCAGTCGCCTACCACGTATCCTCTGATGACTGTGACATGGCTTCACTGGTGAAACTGGAAGACGCACAAACACACACCACACATCCTTAACACAATCCGTACCCTTTCCTGGGATGAACAGCGATGGAATTCAGCTTGGACCTGTTGGTCTCCGTCACAATCTCTGTACGGAAAGCTCCGTCCAGCCGGGCCACAGAGATAGAGGCCTTCACTTGATTGTAAGATGTGAAGTACATGTTCCGGGACAACCAGTCAATGGCAAAACCCTCCGGGTTGGACAGGCCTGTACAAAAAGAATGAATGGACACAATGTGATGATCAAATGCTAATACAGAAAAACAAAAAGGAAAAAGAGTTTCTGATGAATCATTTTATGATCAAATGTTGAACAATTATAAATATGAATAAAGTAATAGCCAATTATTTTGCTTCTTCATATTGCCTATCATTTAATCAATCAAAAATTTTACTCCCTTTTTTTTAATTCATATACCCATTGAACAACAGCATAATCATCATTTAGTCAATTTTCTGTTTTTACATTAATCTATCTGTTCAACTGCTCTTATGAACAGTCCTTATTTATTTCCTTTATCTTCTGATGCCTTTATGTGCTAAAACTTCCATATCTTTATAAGTGGGCCTGTATGTGCACAGCTGCTTTTACCCTGTTGTTTAGGTAACCACACTCTGCTTTCAGGACAATCACAGTACTGAAGAGAAATGGAATCCACAAAATCCAGTCGACACTCCAGACCCAAAAGATGATCCAGATTTTGCAGATCATCTGGTGCTATTGTCCCATACCTGCAAGCACTCAGCTCAGCAAAAGTTGGCCTCAACACTCAAATGGAAAAGCAAACCCTGAAGATCAGTACAACCAGCTCTGAACCCATCATACTGAATGGGAATGCAATGGAGTAAGGTGCAATTTCACCTGCCTGGGCAGTGTCACCAGCAAACAGGGCAGCACAGGCGAAGACTATGGAGCCAGAACTGTCAAGGCAAGAACCACATTCCTTTGGCTGAACAGTAAGAAAGGTGGCTGAACAATTAAGATGCTTATCTACCAATACAGTGTCTGTGAGGGTCAGGGTTCCTATCCTGATGTGTGTGTGTGTGTGTGTGTGTGTGTGTATGTGTGTGTGACTGAAAAATCAAACAGAGCATCTAGTCATTTGAATGTAATGGTAAACCGAGGTCCCATGTGAAGCACACACATGCGGCACTGAGAAAGAACCCATGGCAACATGTGTTGTCCTCTGGCAAAAATCTGTAGAAGAAATCCACTCTGATAGGTACGCAAATATATATATGTGCATGCACTCAAGCCTGACTAGGTGCGTTGGGTTATGCTGCTTGTCAGGCATCTGCCCAGCAGATGTGGTGTAGCGTATGGAACAGAAACCTGGAGAGCAAATACAGCCATCATCAACAGAACATGCTTATCAACAACTGCCTGGGAAGAATCTTCAGGATCTGCTGGCCTGACATCATCAGCAATGCCCACCTCTGGCAGGAAAACCACTACCAGCTGAGGATGAAATAGAGACAAGTTGGGATATGAAACCTGCATCAAACATATCCTGACAGGCTGTGGCATGGAACCCCCAGGGAAAGCAGGAACATGGCCAACCCAAACCAAAACAAAACATCTAACAATGCAACCTAGAAACTGACACCAGTCGGGGATAGCTTGAGAAGAAGGCTCTAGTGGAATTTTGTTCATGGCATATCCCTCAAGGGCTTTTTTCCAATCTTGAAATTATAAATAATCAGTCTGGGGGAAGCATTCAGGAAGAAGTGTAGCTGACAAGAAATAGCTAACATCAAACTGATGTAATCTACCTTTATCAATGATGGTCTGCACCCCTGTACCATTCAGGAAGGCTGAAGTGATGACATGGCGTTTGCGGTCAGTCCAGTACAGTCGATCAGACTGGACGTCATAGTCAATGGCAGGGGCATTCTTCACAATGGGTTCAGTGAGGGCAGGGATGACATTGTAGTATGCAGCACTCAGGTCCACCCCACGGATTTCATTTTCCTTGGCGTACAGAAGGAAGGCAGTTTGCTCTGCAATCAATGGATATGGAAACTGATGATTTGTCCAGGACATGTTATAATTTTTTTTACTCACTTGTGTAAACAAAGTGAATGTATGTTTTAACTGGTGTTCGGTTGTGTGTGTGTGTGTGTGTGTGTTAGTGGTAAACTTTAACATTGCCATTTTCTCTGGAAATACTTTGTCTGCCAATACCAAATTTGACTTAAACATAGTACGAAAAAAAATCTTCACAGTCATACCAATAACAGGTTGTAAGCCGTTTTTTTTCCGACTCATTAATGGTTCATTTCGTTGAGGTTTGTTATGAAATCCAAAAATTCTAAAAACTGCTTCCCACTGAGTTAGGCCTACCAGTAGGTTGGTTGTATTCGAAGACATGACCTCATTTTTCTTGTTCACAATTAAGAGGAAAGAAATACAAATTCTGGACAGAACACATACAAATGTTCTAAAGTGGACACTGAATTAACTGGAATGAACATAAAAGAAAAATTGAATTGATCATTTCTTTCAGCCCGTTTTAGACTGGTTCATCAGAGCAGATCTAGAGGTCTACCATGTGTTGCGGTGGGCTTCAAGCAAAGGCAACATCTCCTTTACCACTGAAATAAAATAATAATCAAGATACAATAAAACACACAAAAAACATGATTTAAATGGCCTTATTACATCCACTACAATCACATCTATTTGTTGCATGAAGAAGAAAAGGTCAATATTGTTTTAAGTATTAAATTTTGTCGAATGACGTCGGATGCGCTGCAGCAGTGTCAATTAGTCTGCTTGCTTCGGAATTGAACATGTACGGTTCGATCCTGCTCGCATGCCTTTTTTTTCAGATTTTTTCTTCCAAGCTTATTTCATATATCATATTATATTAATACAGAAAACTTTTCAACGATTTTTTTAATCTCTTTTTTTTTTCCCCTCATGATTCCTTGACTGGATAAAGTGCAAAGCACAAGTGAGGCTTAAAGGCTTTGCCTCTTGTTTTTTTTGTTTGTTTTTTTTAGACTAATCTTATACACTGCAAAATGCTTCAGTTTTAGAGCTTCTGTCAGTATCAGTACTGGGATAACACATTAAATTACAACATGTTTGTAGCTGTGTGTGTCTACAATAATATGAAACTTAGTAAATCACACCTACACATGAGATGAACCAACAACAACAACAACAAAAAAGCAAATATGTTTTATGATATTTCAAAATGGCTTTTGTTTTATGTCTCATTTTGAAACAAATCTTCAAGTGAAATTAACTTTGGTCTTATTCTTAGTGTCTGACATTCTGAATGTTAGCACATGTACATCATTGCCTTTACATGTTCTGTGCACAATGGTTTACTTAAAAAAAAAAGAAACATTTGTATCAGTACTTGAAACCAGACAATCATCATGTCTGAAAGAATCAGATCTTCATTAAAGCAGGGCAGACCGTTACCTGAGCAGGTCTTGTTGTCAGCGTTGAGTTTCCAGCGATACGGGCAGCGACACCTGGCCACCAGTTTGCCGTCATCGTTACCCAGCAGGCACAGGTGAGAACAGCCTCCGTTGGTTTCTGGGTCACAGGGGTTGTGTGGGACTGCAAACATACATGCTCTCTGTGCAAGGAAAGAGAGAGTAAGTGTGTGTGTATATGTGCGTGTGCATGTATGTGTGTGTGTGTGTGTGTATGAGTGTGCATGTGTGTGGTGCATGTGTGTGTATGTGTGTGTGTATGTGTGTGTGTGTGTGTGTATGTATGTGTGTGTGAGTGTGCATGTGTGTAAATGTTAGTTGGTGCATGCATGCATGTGTGCATATATGCATGTGTATGTTTGTGCCCTTATTTCCAAGACCAATTCATCCAAAAACAACCATCACCTTATTAATGTCAACAATTTCACAAGTGGGTCAACTTGTACACTTTAATGACAGCAATTTTACCTTGTGGCTGTCGATAGGGATGGAAAATTTTGACATCAAATGGTTGCAAGAGGAATTTCTGAATGACTGTGCCATTAGATCTGTTGAACTTGTTAGCCTGCACACAACAATACATGGTAAATCCTGGTCAGAATCAAAGAAATAAAACACACACAGAGAAACAGACTGTAAGATATAGATTGCTAGCATGCATGCCTACTTATATGAGTAACCAAGAAGGTAAAGTTTTCCTGCATGTATAAGTATACATGCACAAGTATATCAGATCTTCAAGACTGCTCTTTATCAAAAACAGTTGTTAATCTGTCAGCATGTAGTATAAAACAGCTCAACTTCATCCACAAATTTCCTCATTCTCACAGCAAATATTACATCATCCTTACACAATATAGGTAATACCTTTTCAAAGTGTCAAAAAACCCAAAACAAATGACACATGTCTCACCTTCACAAGTGCTTTACTGTGCCAATCTGTCAGGTAAATAGAATCCTCAAACAGCGATATTGAGAACAGGTGTCCTAGATATGGACGGGAAACCATGATCTGGTGGTGATCATCACCGTCATATGTAATGCTGTGAATGGAGTCAGACCTGCACCAATGGACATAAGTCCTCAGGTTGTCTTGAAAAGAAGGTAATAATAATAATACATTGATAATATCAATAATAATAATAAAGTATTTACACAGCACTGAATCATGTGCAAAGGCAAATCAAAGTGCTTAAACACTAGTCATTCACATGCATACACAGCTCTGATTCTAAGGGATGGAAGTTAAAACTATTAATACAAGCGAGTAGAAACTAGAGAAACTGTAGACTGGGAAGAGAGAGGGATGGAGGCTATTTTTAGAAAGAGGCCAGACTTCAAAGATCTGAGAGCAGAGATTTGATTAAGAGAGAATTGAAGAGCATTCCAAGTGTAAGAACTAGAGACAAAGAAAGAGCAGTGAACAACTGTGGAGTGTTTGAATAGGGGAACACAGAAACAGTGGATCTGAAGCTGATCGAAGACAGCGAGATGTGGTGTTGAGGTGAAGGCAGTCAGAGATAGGAAGGGGCATATTTGTTTATACATTTATTACATAGAGTGACTGAAAACGCTGGAGACATGGAGTGTTTTAAATTATCCCTAATTCCTGCTGTGAGCATAAAGCAGGACAGATTCTCCAGCCTGAGATACCTACAGGTCTGATACTCAGTGATAGTGTAAAAAAAATGTGTCTGCATGTGTACATGTGAACACACACCCATAAGTGAACACACACCCATTTATATTTACACAGACTTACGGTCTGTTTAACATTTCTCAGATGAAAGCCTAATTACATAAAACTCCTCAACAACAACAAAAAAAAAAGAAAAAAAAAAAGGAAAGACATATTTTACATAGGGCAGATAATTATATGAGCAAAGAAATCATTCTGTCCTCCCACAAATGTTTGGGACAGCTGGAGGGAGGGGTATTTTCCTTCCATGCCCCTCACTGACCTTGCATCCACCCAGTACAGACGGTAGGCCTCATAGTCCACAGTCAGCCCGTTGAGCCAGCCACCACCAGGTATCTGGCGAACGTCATAGATAACTTTGCGTGTGTCAGTATCTCCACTCATGGAGCATCGTTCAATCCGTGGAAATTCACTGTCCCAGTCTGTCCAGAACAGCAAACTGAAATGTTGAGAAAACGCACTCCATTTAACAAACAAAAATATTTCGTTGTCAAATTCACAGAACATTTGTTTGTCACATCATCCTCACAACCATAATGATAAACTCTAAAATAAATTCTTAAAAAACAAGAAAATATACTTACATTTTACTAAACGCAACTTCTGCAATCAGATTTAGGCTTTGAACAACATGACAACAATCAGACAACTGAACAGATACATAAAAAATGAACAAATAAATAAATACAGAAAGAAACAGTAAACCTACATAATAACTGAACTGACTGAATGGCTTCAATGCACAGCGTAAGGAATGACTGCACCATGAATGGACCAATGGACTGATTGATGTTCAGAACCTTAACTCTCACACAAAACATTGATCCTATTTCTCACCTGACCTTTATGGACTGATTGACAGTCAGAACCTTACCTTCTCACACAGAATACCTACCACATTTCTCACCTGACCCTGGGGTCTAGCCCGATGGCACGAGGATTGGACATGGCACCACCAGCCACCAGCGTGGTGCGATGGGTGCCATTCAGCTTGGCCACCTCGATCTGGACCAGCCTGGCCTCCACCCAGTAAATGTTGCCCCCCACCCAGTCCACCGCCACCCCTTCCGTCTTGGCCAGACCCACGTCAACAATGGCCTGAATGTCTGTCACACCTGTGGCAACAAGGAGATCCAGTAAATGGAATCATCATCTTTGTTTTCGGGGACAGGTGTATATTCTTCATTCTTAACACAGTCACAAGTAATTTCCCTTGTCTTTAACAAGTTTAAGAAGGTTCTGGGTTTTGTGTGTGTGTGTGTGGTTGTTTTAGTGGGTTTTTTTTTATTTGTTTGTTTGTTTTGTTGCTCCATCATCTGCACTGTTTCAGTGGCATTACTCCCACACCACTCATCTCGAGTCCCCCATACACAGCTACATCTGCTAGGTTCATCTACAGCAATCAGTGCAAGCAGTCCACAGGGAATCATTGATGTCAGGTCAACAGGAGGCCACACACCAGAACAGACCCTGCACTGCACGCAAGTAATTCCAGTTGTGTTCAGTAAAGCCAAAAACTCTCAAGTTGTTGCTGACTAAATTCCAACTGAACTTGAGTGTTCCAGAGTCAAAAATGAATCAAACGAAACATTTTTTTAAACTGATCAGCTAACTGGTTGTTAAAGTTTGTTGTTGTTGTTGTTGTTGTTGTTGTTTGTTTGTTTGTTTTGTATTCTTGTGTGAAAGGAGTGACTTCAATGTTCCATTCTCCTTTTCAGGTGGGAATGAACGCTTATGTCTTTACACAGTCTATAAACAACCATACATGCATACTATTAATTATCTCAGATAATGAAAGTATCTGTAACAACAAGAAAAACAATCTCTGACTGAACTTACATGCATCATATTACTTCTATTGAAAGTGATAGTATCAGCAGCATACACTCATTTCAAATGACTGTATCTTCCTTATACGTGTTGTTGTGGTGCACACAAACGATCATAATAGCAGCAGGAAGTAAAGAATGCTTACAAAATCAAACAACTTACTGTTTGGTGCGAGAGTGCCACGGTAGATTTTGTCATCAACCACACCTGTCCAGAAGAGGTACTTCTTCTCCCAGTAGAAGTCCAGAGCAACGATATTGCGCAGACCTGACATCAGTGAGACAGCGCTCATGTCTTTTGTGTTCAGCTGACGGATCCCATAGGTATTTGAGTAGATAACCTTGATTGGGTCATCACCTGTGTTTAAGAAAATGGTGAAGTAAGATCAATGTTCTAGAAAGTCAAAACACAGTAAACAGAAAAGTAAATACACAAGTTATCCTCAGATGCACGTAAAAGCAAGGAAGAGAGCTCTTCATCAAAGCACACACATACACACACTGAAACCTTCCAAAATAACAAAATTTAAACATTACCACAACACTGAATTTTTTCTCTCATTGTACTTCTGATCTAATCACAATGTGTTCAGATCTGACAATTATCATCAGTCAAAGATTTGAAACAATTCAAAACATTTTTTTTTTTTCTTTCCCCCACAGTAGAAACTTTATAAGCTGGCCAGCCACACATACCCAGTGCCTTGCAGGACCATTTGTCTGAGCCCAGTTCATAGCCAGGGAAACAGGAGCACTGTTTGCCTCCTGAAAATGTGCAGTTCTGGCTGCAGGCTCCCCACAATTCACAAGCGTTGATTTCTGAAAGAACAAACCAATCATGATATTTCAATGTCACTTTGTTTATTCCTTTGTTATTATGTGATGTTTATGGAAAGTGAGGTTTTCTCATTTTCTATAAAAAAAATATCTTATCAAGAAATTACTAACTTGTTAAAAGAAATACATGTAAAGGAAGACAAACAATAATATATAAAATAAATAAACATCAAATCAGTGCACATATGTAGTACATTGTCACATGAAAAGAAAATGATGAAAACAGATTAAGAGGAGACTGATGGCTTAAACAACATAAATGCGGAAGGGATGACAATAAAAAAAAATCTTAGAAAAGAAGTACATTCCATGTAAAGATGAATTGCAGCTGTAAGGCAAATCACATACAGAAGCACACTTCCACACATCATACATGTGCACACACAAGATAGGGGGTAGGGGTGTGGGGGGTGGGGGTTCATCCAGTCCTGCCTATACATAAGTTCTATACTACATCATAATACAACACAAAACCAAGAGCATGTAATCTGAACCCCCTCCCACCTCCCTACACACACACCCTCTACACACACACACACTACTGTTACAGAATGCACACCTTCAAAAACAAGAGAGAGGATGAGAGAGAGAATGAGTATAAGAGTATGAGAACTGGGATCTGACTCATAGATGCTCAAATTACACAGGCAAAAAAATTGTTCACACTCATGCTGGTAAATGTTAGTATGAAAATATATTAATAACAAACAAATCAATCAATACATACATACATATATTCAAAATGAAGTGAACATAAAAAAACCTAAACATCTGGACAAACCCCAAAATACAGACAGACAGACAAATCATACAGACACACAATCATGTGAACAGATTTTACACCATTTTCTCATAAAAGAACATTTGAACAAAATAACTGATCCATAAACTTACACTGAATGTTTCCCTTTATTTGAAAAATAGAGTGATGGCTTGGTGGTGACACGTCCGCCAAGGAACTGAAAGGATGTGAGCACACAGGACTGAATCCTAAATGTACCAAACTTTTCTCCCCTTCCATCTGACCTGGTGTGGTGGCTTGGATACAAGTCATTTGGATGAAGTGATACACCAAGGTCCCTTATTGTGTAGCATGCACCTAGCGCACGTAAAAGAATCTGTGGCAACAACATGGTCATCCATGGCAAAATTTTGAAGTGAACTATAATCCACTTAATATATATATTGTGTCACACACACACACATTTTTGTTTTAAGCTCAAATTGTCCTAATCTATATTTACTTTACTATATATAAGTTCACTTAACTACAATTCAATTTAACTATGTTGAAGAAAGCTTTCTATTCTGCTCCAACTGACAGTTTTTCTCGAGTTGTTCTCCAAGATGTCCTGGTTCAGCACTGTGTCTCCGCCTAGCAGGGTGGGCTGGGGGTGGGGGTGGACACCCCAAGTTGAGCTCAAAGATGTCCTGTTGCAGCGCTACCTCTCCCTAACCGGGCGTGGGGGGGTTGGGGGGGGGGGGGAGATAGGTGCTTACCAGGCCTTGACTGCATTCACACTTCAGCGATAGCCGTGATCATTACATAGCGTCATTAAAATAATCAGTGTAAACAGTCTCATTTCAGTTCAGTTCAGTTCAGTTCAGATACTTAGTGAAGCCGGCTGAGGCGTCACTGCAATCGGACAAATCCACAATTATAATGTGCTACACCACATCAGCTAAGCAGATGCATGACCAGTATCGTAACTGGCCAACGCGATTGGTCAGACCTTGGGGGGGGAAAAAAAAAAAAAAAAGTAAAATAAGATAGGTAAATAAATAAATGGATGTAATTAAATTAATGAATAGATGTAATAATGGATTAAAAAAAATAATCAGTAAATGAATGCAATGAAATCGATAAAACAGCCCGAGAGAGAGCTGGGTAGGTGTGGGGACTGACGGGACGCACATACACACATGACGCACGCGCGCGCGCGTCCTATTTTGACGTGATGAATTATCGCACCTATTAAAAACGAATTTTCGCATGTTTTGCAATGGAAGCATTCGAGAAATGGCATGTGTGTAGTCGACCATTCTAATCAAGAAACTGGCATAATACGACACGAAATGCCCCAAAACATGAAAATGAACCCAAACCAACACTTGAGATATTTTAGCATCCTAAAATATTGCACCTATTTTACCTGCACTTTTAGTGCATATGTGAAACAATATTACCGTTTGTAGATATTGTAACCGTTTTCAGTGGATTTCTTCTCTTATTTTGTACGTTATCTTACTCGATTTTGATGCGGATTTAGTCACTAAACTAACGCCGGTGCCACCATCTAGATGGCTTTTGCTGTTGTTCTTGTTGTGTGTGTGTGTGTGTGTGTTTTGTTTTGTTTGTTTTTCGTCCCACATCTGGTCAGGTCAGGCATCTGCTTGGCAGATGTGGTGTAGCGTATATGGATTTGTCCGAACGCAGTGACGCCTCCTTGAGCTACTGAAACTGAAACTGAAACTTTTCGTCCCACAAACCATGAAATGGAACCAATGGGTACAATAATTTAGGATGCTAAAATAGGACAATCAGCAGCGTTTTCTGTTTGACCTTAGTTAATGGTTTGGGGGACCAAACTGGAAAGGGCGATTTAAGTTGGCGGAAAGTTAGTAAGTTTAGTGTCTGAATCCGCATCAAAATAGACTGAGTAAAATAACGGTCAAAATATGGTAGAAAACCACTGAAAAGGGGTTACAATATCTACTAATGGTAATATCGTTTCACCCATGCACAAAAATTGCCGGTGAAATAGTTCCCTGATTTTAAGACGCAAAAAGTCCTATCGATTTCTGAGACTTCGTATATTACCAGCAATTCTTGTGCATGGGTGAAACGATATTGCCATTCGCAGGTAAAAAAAAAGGCGTTACACACACACACACACATCATTACTGAGAAGGAATCTATTTGTAGCTCTCTGCATTCAGGGCAACTGTTTTGTTGGAATGCTAGGCCACCTTGGACACGGTGCAATTTCTTTCTTTCTTTCTTTTTTTTTTTTTTTTTTAAACAAAGAAACACCTCATTATTTCTTACCAGACAGTGACTCCGTCGCACTTAGTTGGGGCAGTTTGAGCGAAGATGCCAGCAGCAGTAAACTTGCGTAAAACTTAAGTTGCCACATACTTCTATTCATCCCAGCCACAGTCATCAACCGACGGTATTCAAAAATGAAAAGAAAAAAAGAGAGTTGATTATTTTTTAATAAGTTAAATCAAGCTCCCAGGTAAATCGTACAGCTGGTTTGTGGTCAGTTTGGCGCTCCGCTCTCTGTGTTCCCACACTTACACTGCCAAAGTTGCGGGGGACCGAGCTTGATATTTCTCCGCCCCCCGTATGATAACGAAACCACTTCACGATTACTGTGTTAAATTGTGTGTGTGTGTGTGTGTGTGTGTGTGCGCGCGCGCTCGCGGGCAGTGTTTTTATCTGTGAAAAAGCGGTATGTGGGACAACAGTTCGCCTCAACACTTTTCTGCGACCTGGGCTGCGCCGTGTGCACTTGGGGTCACTGATGTTGGGAAGCCTTTGTTGGCCTTGAAAACAGTAGCATATACATGGGATCAAGGCTCTTCACTTTACAGTTGATCAGTCGTAAAAGTGCCGTTGAGTTAAAACTATCGACATCCACCGTTGTGTGTGTGTGTGTGTGTGTGTGTGTGTGTGTGTGTGAGAGAGAGAGAGAGAGAGAGAGAGAGAGAGAGAGAGAGAGAGAGAGAGAGAGAGAGAGAGAGAGAGAGAGAGAGAGAGAGAGAGAGAGAAATCACTAAAAAGAAAAGAAAAGAAGACAAATCCAAATACATGCAACCAACCGTTATCCTGCCCTCTGATACACGCAGATAACTGACACAACGTAAATGACTAAATTTCCTTCCGTCTGTTTTCATTTATCATGAATTGTAAATCAGTGATCAGTAATATGACAAACTTCGTGCACAGACAACTATGACTCTACAGCAGTACTTGACCTCTGACTGAAGGCAGAGTTTCGGGCAGGGGTGTAACGGGCCATGGGAGCGGTATCGACAAGGGAGAGTATCAATACGCTGCATGGAGGGCAGCAACGAAGAACGCCACTCTTGTCTGTTTAGGGCCAATGTCTAAATGGTACCCCGGGCCAGGTGTGCTCCAGGGTTTTTTTTAGTTCTCCTTTGACCAGACTGTTCTGCATCAAGAGCTATTTGGCTTTCCTCTCCAGCATCTTCTGGTGTCCAGTGAAGGACTGTCAGAGTGATGTGACTTTGCTCTTTTTGCATGACGTTTCCAATCAATTTCCACTGCTTTCTCATGATGATAGTCTCCATGTTCTCTTGAAGTTGCACTGAGCGAATATATGTTGATCGGAGAAGGCATGGGGCTAGAAGATTAGCACAACTCTTCAGAGGTTTTTCGTGTGGAAGGCTGATAACTTCGTTAGCTTCACTCCGTCATCCTCCAGCACTCTGAGCCATAGAATAGTTTGGATATTACACAACTCTGGTACATTCTCATCTTGGTGTTGGTGCTGAACTTTGGGGGGGCGGGGGAGGGGGATCTCCATATGTTGTTCAGCATTGTAAGGTTATTCTGGATTAACTGAGATGGCTCTTGATGTCACAGCCTGCTCCCCGAGTCACGTCTGACTGTGCTGGCCAGGTACACAAACTCTTCAGTTCAGTCAGTTGTGGGTAGATCTGTTCCGTTTACTAGGATTGGTGAAGAGTTTAGACTATTCGGTGTCATCAACTCTGTTTTCTTGTTGCTGATCTTCGGGTCTATTTGCTGTGCAAAGGTGCTGAGACAGGTTGTCTTTTCTTGCATGTGATGATGGCATAATTTTAAAGATTTTATATCATTAAAACATTTTTTTTTATTGTGGATGTCCAGTTCCAGCTTTAATTGGTCGTCTTCGACGTCAAGATCTCAGTTCCAGCGTTGAGAGGAGATTCTTTGGTTGTTCTTCGCATCACCCATGTAGAAGCATATTTTCACAGATCATACACGCACACACCCTTTAACTGCCTCACTCCTGACTTCACCTGAAAACTGTGTTCACTGTTTCCTATTCCGCGTGTGAAGATTGTGTAAACCTGAGCTCTTGATGAGAAAGACGATCTGCTGTGAGATCCCATAAGCACAGAATGTACGCCACAGGCTTTCCCTGTGCTGTCAATGGCCTTCTTGAAATCTACGTAGTTGATGCAGAGCTGTCTCTGCTACTCTGTACACTGCTCAATGATGTTACACAGGGTATAAATATCTTGTCAACACAACCTCTTCCTTTCCAAAAACCTGCCTGCTCATTCCTTAGCTGCTTGTCTACTGCATCTGAAATTTGTTAGATAATAATTATTTGCAAGGATTTAGTGTTTGGGACTGACTGGTGAAACATTTTTAATTCAAAGACTGGGCCAAGGGTCTCCCTGGTAATGTGGGAGAGACGATGGAGTGCAGTTTCAACTCATGACTGGCTTTGGCAAATGTTAAATTCCGATTGAAACCCGGGCATCATACAGCAACAATGGCACTTCAAGTTGAACTTCAGGCGACAAACAAGGGACTTGTGTGGACGGAACACAGCAGAACAGCAACTGCACAAAAGGTTGGCGAAACACAACAGCGACCATGTGTACAATTGACAACCTCCTCCATTGCATGGTGGTGGATGGCACGGCAGGTGGCGCATCGGTCACTGGGGGTTGGGTAGACCTTGACCCCGCCATCTTCAACATGATGCGAGCAAGGTCATTTCAAATTCCTGACTAACTTGCCTTTCACTATGACATGGTGTCAGAGGACATTGTGTTGAAGGAGGGGGGCATTATTTTGGTTAAGTCGAAACCAAAGCTTGAAAGTCATGGCCAACAGTAGGATCATGGCCAAGCACACTAAGACAAGGAATCTTTCGGGCCAGGGGATCCTCGTTCTTGTTGCTGCCGACCGCACAGGACCATATTAGGACTGTCAAATCATACAAATGCTTATCCACATCAACACAAAACTGTCACATTTACAAAACAAGAGGCAAAGCCTTCAAGACTCACTTGTGCTTCATGCTTTATCAAGTAAAGTAATGATGAGGAGAGGAAAAAAAAAGAGATTTAAAAAATCGTTGAAAAGTGCTCTGTATCTTGATACTTATACTTACTTGATACTTGATTCTTGCGGTGCAGAAGGCCTAACAGGCCTGTTCATCATTCCCGGAAAAATAAATCACGACACATTAAACTGTGTGTGGCATGCGTGGCACAGACTAGTAGTAACATTTTGGGTCGTAGAGAGTGGGTACACTCCTCCAGTGTGCATCCAGCCTGTTTTTGAACGAATTGACGGATGGGGCGGTTACAACACTGTCAGGAAGGCTATTCCAGACTGTGACAACACGTTGGGAGAAGTAGCCAGCACGTAGGTTCAGCCTGCAGTGTCCCTTGGCCAGCTTAAGGCTGTTCCCACGGGTATCCCTGCCTTGGAAGAGGTGGAGCACTGGTCGATCAGTGTCATAGATTCTGTGGACATATTTGTATACGTCGATCATGTCACCTCTGGTATGACGATGCTCCAAGTTAGGTAGTTTCAGGCTAGCAAGACGTTCTGGGTAGGGGAGCTCCTTCAGGGAACCTATCAGGCGGGTTGCTCGTCTTTGGACATCTTCTAGGTCGGTGCAGAGTGTCTTGTATCTTGGCTGCCAGACTGAGTGGCCATACTCCAGGGCTGGTCTCACCAGGGACTTGAAGAGTGACACGAAGGTTTCTGGCGTAAGATGGTCGAAGGTTCTTCTTATGACGCCTAGGGTTCTGTTGGCTTTTGCTGTTGCGTGTGCCACGTGATTCTTGAAGCTCTGGTCTTTGTCCACCAACACACCCAGGTCTCTCTCAACGTCACTCTCCTCCAGCCAATGAGTGCACTCCACTCCCTGGGGGTCCCGTCCCTTCATGCAGTAGGGGGCTGCTTCCTTTGGATTTCCCAGTCTCAAGACGCTGCACTTTTCTGGATGAAAGCATAGTTGCCAGTCTGTGGACCACTGCTCTAGCCGGTCTAGATCCTCTTGAAGAGTAGTCCTCGACTTGCTGTCATCGCTGAGTGTGAAAACCTTAGTGTCAGCCACAAAAAGCTCAACATGACTTTGGACATGGCAAGGCAAGCCATTGATGTAAATAATGAAGAGGATAGACCCTAAGATGCTGCCTTGAGGAATGCCGCTCGTCACCCTTGCTTGCTCTGATCTTACGCCGTTTACGATGACCTGCTGTGACCTGTCGGCAAGGAAATCCCTGATCCATTCGAGGACCTTTCCACTGATGCCATGAGCTTTCAATTTGGCCACTAATCTACGATGGGGCACGCTATCAAAGGCTTTCATGAAGTCCATGTATACTGCATCCACCCCTCGTGCATCAATCATCTCAGTCCAGATGTCCAAAGTCTCCAATAGCTGAGTCGTGTATGATCGTCCCTGTGTAAAGCCATGCTGTCGCCTGCTGATCAGTCTGTTGTTCTGAAGATGTGCTATGAACTGCTCTCGAACAAGTGCCTCTGAAGTCTTGCAGAGAGTGCAGGTTAGGCTTACTGGCCTGTAGTTGTTTGGGCTGAGCTGGCTGCCGTTTTTGAAAATCGGCGTGACATTTGCAGTTCTCCAGGTATCAGGGATCTTTCCAGCGTCCAAAGACTTCCTGAAGATGATGCTAACGGGCGTAGCAAGAACGTCAGATAACTCTACCAGCATACGTGGGCTGATTCCGTCAGGTCCAGGTGCTTTCCCAGTCTTCAGGCTGGCGAGATGCTTCCTGACAGCTTCTTCTGAGATGACGAAGGCATGCAGCTCAGAACCATATGCATAGTCTGGCATCTCTAGTAGGTCGCCGTCTCTCTCTATGGTGAAGACACTCTGGAAGAAACTATTTAGGAGGTCCACCTTCTCCTTATCTGTTATCGTCTTCGTTCCATCCTCTCTTTTGAGATCTGTAATGCCTGTTCTGGCCTTGGTTTAGGATTTGACGTATGACCAGAATGACTTTGGATTTGTCTTTGCCTGTGCTGCAATGGTAGCCTCAAGTTTCTTTTTTGCCTGTCGGCACGCTTTTGCTGCCCTGTTTCTTGCCTTGGCGTATGCCTGGTAATCATCCCCTGCCCTGCTTTACAATCATCATCTGCACAGCTTGTGCTTCTTGCACACTGAAGTCAAAGTCCCTCCACCCAGCCATTTCTTCCTCTGGTTCCCAGATACAGTTGTTTTTGGAACATGCTTTTCCGTGACCTGGTCAAGCTTATCTCTGAAGGTTGTCCAAGCTTCTTCTATGGGAAGACCCTCCACTTGCTCCTGCCAGTTGACCCCGCAAAGCTCTTTTTTCATAACCTCATAGTCAGCCTTGTTCCAGATGTGGCGTTTCTGTTGATCTTTCCCTTTATATGCACATGAGAGGTTAATGACAAGTGTTGCATGATCACTATTTCCTAGTGCAGAAGTTGTAATGATCTCATCCACTGTGTCTTCTCTGTTGGTTAAAACTAGGTCATCCAGCGTTGGTGTCTGGCCCTCTCTGATGCGAGTAGCTTGTGTCTGGTGCTGAATCAAGTAAGCGTCTTTCACAGTTCTAAACAAATGGCTAGCTGGGTGACCTCCACTGGCACGACATCTTTCCCTATCCCATTCAATCTCTGGAAAGTTAAAATCCCCCAACACTAGCAGGTGTGATGGCTTCACTTCTGTCACTGACAGCAGCAACTTGTTCAGACTGTCATTATTCTGTTCATGACTGTTTGGACTCCGGTACACCAGACCTATGCTATTCTCTCTGTTATGCTCTTTGTTTTCCTCTTCAACGAGTTTCTCTATTTCTTCCTTTTTGATCTCTTCTGTAGCATGTGTCTGACCTTCCACACTGCCTGCCAGATTTGTCACTGCATCCGCCATCTTGGGTGGGAAATCTCCCTCTTCAATCATCTTCATTTTGTCTTTCATCTCTGTGACTTCTTGTCCAAGTCTGCCCACTTCTAGTTGCACTTTCAGGAGACCATCAATGAAGTTGTTAGCTAACATACTACATGCTGGTTTACAGTACCAGTGAAGAAGGGGTCTCGTCGAGGTGCTATCCTTGGAAAGAACCTCATACATTGCAACATCAATGCCTTGACACATGCATGGAACCAACGATGGCAGAGACCACGTTCCATGGCTTTATCAGTGTCATTGCAAACAATTCGAGACTATCGATGAGTTACTAACTTCACAGCGATACTTCGTCTGCTCGTGAATAGGCTTATTGCGTTATCAATGTTGCTATGAAAAGAAGAGTCACTCACCTTAACAGGGAGATTTAGTTTCCTACTTACAATATCTGCAGATATTTTAGCGGTAGCTTAGGAGAGGCTACAAGTTCATGTGCCAGTGAAATCACTTCTGAATTTGCCGCCATCTTGACGCTGGGTTGGTGCTATGCGAGTCTGAATCCAGATCCGAAAAACGGTGCAGTTGGCTATTTCAAGGCGTTCTAGACGCAGTCATTAAATAAACACGTGCTCTGGTTCTTAGAAAAGCATTTCTCACTGGTTACTGGTTACTGGTTCGTTTCCGTGTT
>NC_134876.1:7228130-7270630 GCF_041734735.1 Babylonia areolata | reverse complement strand
GGGTTTGGTTTAACTCCTCAACATATGTCTTTTTTTCATCTAAGTTTCTTTGATCGCTCTGTTGTATGAAGTGTTTGAGCAGGGCGGGTCCTTTTTCTTCATTTGTCTTAAGCTTGGTTCCATCAGTATCTAACATGTCTGGGGTTATTACATTTGTATAAATAGTCAGATCTCAGTCATTCATCATTTTATGAAGCTGAAAGCTAGTAACTTTTCCTTCCTACCCTGTACTTTCATGCCTTCCCCACAGAAAATAATGTTGGCCAAAAACCAAAACAATTACCAAAAAAGATAATGTTTAAAGCAACAATTCATTGTCTTGTTAATTTTGCACTTGATCAACATGCAGACCCCAAACTTTCAATTCACTGACTATCACAGTATATCAGTTTCACTTGCCAAAGTTTAAACTTGAATTCTATTTGCTGGTTTCTTCTGTTGTATCTTGTGATGGTCTTTTTCATGAAGATATATCATGTCCTGTTGACAACTTATTCTTTAACTGCCTCAATCAACTGTAGTGGGCTTCTAGGATGTTCAAATTCCCTGAAGTAATAATTTTCTTTTTATGCATACTAATAATAAAGTTAAGGACCACCCCTGGTTTTCAACCTCCTTCCGTTATTGTCAAACTGGGTGTAAGTTAGACAAATCAGGGTCACAAGTCTGAATATCTTAATAACACTGCTCTGCCCCAAGGTGATTTACTGATGTTCAAGCTGGCAGTCCAAGGGGTTCCAAAACTTTAAAATTCACACTGGCAATCGTGTCTCCATCTGATGCCATCTTTGCTGATAAACAAGAGAAACTTAATCCGAAACTGTGTGATACATCTTAAAGCAGCGCCTTGTGTTTAATGTTTACCAGTAGTTCTGCTAGATTTGGTGTAACAGCATGGAAATCAGGGCTGAAACAGCACTGCGCTCATGACAATGTCTTCCTTCTGTGTTCAAAAGCTGCAACTCCCATGTTCACTCATATGTACGATTGTTTTTACTCTGCCTTTTATACTCGTATTTTTATAAAGCCATACTGTTTTTGGTTGTGTGTATGCTGGGTATGTTTATGAAGGACTATGACTCTCAAACTAGGAGGCAAAATTGCACTGGCTCTTAGTGCTGCAGCCTTGTGGGCTAGTTGGCCTTTGGGAACCATCCCAACGCTGACTGTCCTAAAACCCTCTTGGCTGAGAGAGTGGGGATATACTTGGACAAGACACTCCACTATAATCAAATTCTAGCCCAAATAGTCGGAACAGCAGTTGCCTCCTCTGCTGTTCTGATGGTCACAGTTGGACACGACTGACTATCATATATATATATATATATGTTTTCATAACCCACCAAATGCTGACATGAATCAAGGGATCTTTTATGTGTTTGTTTGGTCTGCTTTCTGAATATATGTATAAAGGGGATTGAGGCACAAGCAGATCTGGACATATATTGACCTCCAAAATAGGAAAAAATCCACCCTTAGACTGCCAGGTGTTGACACTGGGGCTAAACCTGAGACCATCAGAATGAAAGTCCAGTGCTCCATGGAAAACAGCTGACTACAGCATCAGCCAGGCAAACACTCAGATCATACAAAAAAACAAAAGCACTCAAAAACCACTTGGTCCCATCTGAATGGTTTATCTTAGGCATACATACAATGGATCACTTACAAGCATCAAACTGTCTGTTTCAAGATGAAGACAGAATCAGCAAGCAGACAATAAATTTGCCTCTTTATTTTCTAACATATATGACACTATTGTGATAATATGTTAAAACATGTTTTACTGTTGGAAAAACAAAACACACGTAAGCATGCAATTGCGTGTTTTTATGTTACGCGTGTGTGTGTGTGTGTGTGTGTGTGTGTGTGTGTGAGGGGAGGGGTTGGGGGTGTAGAGATGGTAGAGAAGAGAGAGGGGATTGAGTGTATGTAAATACTGTGCATGCTTGAGGAAACACCTTAGAATAAAAATCAACCAAACTTCACAAAATCATTCACTCTTTTTTAGCAAAATCATTTAAAAACAAAACAAAAGACACATGTTCATCAACATGAGTTTACATACTTTACATTCCCATAATCAGTTTAACAATATTGTTATCATTAAGATTATACAGGAATATGGTATGAATACAATGAATCTAAAAGTGTACTTAATGTAACAGCATAAATATACTTGAAGTGAACCTGTACATTGTTCATGACCTTTCACACACTCTAACCACCACTGGAAACACACATCAAACCAAGCAAGGCAAAATACACAGACACTGTGGTCCTGATGTTCTACAGAATGCTGTAAACATTGTGACGGCTATGACATGTATGTGAATGAGCTCATAGGAGGGGGCGAAAACAAGCACAAGTCAGAAAGAAAAAACAACAACAAAAACCAAAACTTAACAAAACCCCCCAAAAGGAAAAGTACACCTGAGAGTACAGCAATCCCAAGAGTAAGCGGCTTCCTCCTAACTTCACAACTGACAGACTTTGGCAGCTGACAAGAAACAAGACCATTACACAGGCACAAACAGAAAAAAGAAACTGTTGTAACATTTATCTTGTTTCCCGCATCATTTACTCTTACGTACAGAGACCCCCCACACATTCATCACCCTGTCCATCCCACAACAGTAGCTACATGTAAATCTAGAAGTTTTCTCCAAGTGTAATACTTTCACCTGACAACAATTTTATCACAAAACTCTCTGATCTTCATCATGACAATATCAATAAGTTCAGTTTAGATGAAAGAGAGGCTCAAGTTTACAACAAGACGCATTGCTCGAATGTGTGAAGCAATACTAACTTCTAGGACTTTTCTCCCTTGTATCTGACCACAATGTATGTCTGTCTGCAAAAGCAAACCGGTCACTAATTTCTCAACTGCGACTCCAATATTACATATATATGGCTGCATCCTATACAAATATGGCTGTACTCTCCATCAGTTTAACTCTCTCCATACGAACGGCGAAAGAGCTGACGTTAACAGTGTTTCTCCCCAATTACCATCATCAAAATATTGCAAGGGGAAGGCTATTATACTGAAGAGGTGAATGTTGACAAAGAATACCACAATTCTGACGACGGAAGCTAAAGGTTGGATCATTCAGACACCCACTGGACATCCGAAGGGTCTGTGCAGAGGAGAAGAGAAGACTGGCCGTACTGAGTGAGTTAAACAGACATCACATATTCATTCATCATTGTTTCATTCCTTATTTCAAAAACAAGTGATCCTGTAAAAATGATATTTGTGGATATGAATATTTTATTAGTTAATGTGGAAACTGTTAGCAAGAGTGTGAGCAAATATTCACAACCCAATATTGCCCGCTTTAAAGAAAAGAAAAGAAAACTATATATCTGCTTTGAAAAGTCTCCCACTTCATGTATGCCAAGGAAATAAGAGATAATGCACCATTTTGAAAGATACAGCACAAAACTTCTTTTTATGCTTTTATATGGAAACTTATCAGGTGCCTATATCATTATTTCAAAATAAAAGTAAAATAAAAATGATAAATGCATGACAAGATATTACAAATATTGAAAAAGACTGCTTAGCAAAGTTTACACTTTTACCATTGCTATTTGGGATTTGAAATTTGGTCAGCAAGGACTGCCCAATTTGGTGGTATTCACATCATAGTAGCTATATCCACACCTACAACTACTGTGATTTCTATAGTTTAAAAAAAGAAAAGAAAAAAAAAGGACCCCACCCAAAAACAACAAATCAGCGGAATATCTAACAGGAAAATAGGTAGATGGTTTGCAACGAACCCAGTGCAACAACATAAGACTCCAAAACCAGTGTACACATCAATAAACTGAATAAAGCATGAGTGGTTTATATGACTTACAGCAATTCTGATGACAATATTTCCCAAGGAAAAGATAACTGCAATCCACTCAGATTTTGTCTAAATCCTGTTGTTTAGTCAGGCATATGATTCTCACACTGTTTTCTATTCTTAATTACAAATCTAAGCAGGTATAATATAGTACATCATGTTTTCATGAGCATATGAAGAGGTTAGATTTAAAAAACACACAAACCCCTTAACTATTAGCCACTTGTGTCATCAGCCATATACATGATTTCATGATGTGGCAAGTTAAATGATGAAACGACTTTTCAATAGAATAAATAAATGATTGAAAGAAAGACTTCTTACTGGGCTGGTTAAATGATGAAAATGACTTCTTACTGGATTCGTTACTGTATGACTTCTAGCTGTTGATCTAATGTATAAGACGGATAACCCTGGCTGATTAAAAGGGCAAGTAATAATGAGAGAGAGAGAGAGAGAGAGAGAGAGAGAGAGAGAGAGAGAGAGGGATAGAGAGAGAGATAGAGAGATAGATAGATAGATAGAGAGAGAGAGAGAGAGAGAGAGAGAGAGAGAGAGAGGAGAAACAAGGGCAATGTCTTTTATGTTAGAAGAGACAGATAGGGATGGGATAACTTATAACCCAACACAAGAGACTGTACTGATAAAAATTAGAAACTGTTTACTAAATTCACTAGTCTATTGATCCAAAGTGTGATATCATGATAAATAACACAACTACAAACTGTTTATCAAATCGACTAATTTAATGACCCAGAGTGTAGTAAAAAGGGAAAAGGGAAAATGCAGGCTGCAAAGAATGAGTTAATTTTTTTTGCTGTTGCTGTATCCACGTGACAAGTATTTCTTGAAATAAAAAACCCACAAAAAAGGCATGATAAAAATGATAACATGGGGTTAGGTCTGCTGACTATTTGCTGCACACCTAACAACAACAACAACAAAAACCCCACCAAAGGAACACTTAAAAAAAAACATCCAGCATAACCCAGAAGTAGTTCTGTTGGCTGCAAAGCAATGCCCATAGTAAAAGTGTACAAAATGCTAAAATTCTCCATACACACACACACACACAAATCAAAACAAACAACAAAACCCCCCACTAACTTGCCCTTCGCTAAAAATCTCCACATATACAAAAACCAAATCAAAACAAAACAAACAAAAAAACCCACTACCTTGCTCTTGGATTGAAAGTTAACCATCCATTGCCCACACAACAGATGTCAGTACCCCACCAGAGTCACAAAAGTATGTTACAATAAACAAACATACATATAAAAATTTCATGGAAGATTTGTGTGGAAAACATATCACCAATCATTCTGAAAAAAAAAAAAAAAAAAAAAAAAGTTTAAAAGAACTGGAAGGAAAAACAACCCCAGAAATCTAGACTGTGAAGATTATATATCATCATAGAACACAAGACACTTTCATTCACAAACTTACACTCTCAGTTCATCTCTCTTAGACAAGATTTTCAAGAGCAGGAAGTGGGAGACTGGGGGTTAGGCGAAGAAATGGAATTGGCAGTCACCATTCATTCATCTTTTATCCCCCCTCACTTTCTTTTTCTTTTTTTTAACTTGTGGAAAACACACCAGATGCATACTTTTTTTTTCTCTTAAGGCCTGGTGCACTGTGTTTCATCCAGCACAACTTCCTTCCCCTAATAGCCAGTGATGCATACAGCGTTCATGAAGAAGCAGTTGCCATGGGAAACAGTGGACCTAAGCCATGGTGCCAAAGACAGGGTTGTGGCGACATATACTGGGCCCGTGCTCATCGTAATCAGCTTTCGTGTGGCATACTTGATAGAACTCCGGCTGCCAACATTGAAATAAAATGAACAGATGAGTCTTCCATCTTAATGTTTGTAAGCCAGTTAGGTGGATAGAATGAATTTGCTGGAATTACAATGGACTTAAAATATATATGTGTGTGTGTGTGTGTGTGTGTGTGTGTGTGTGTGTGTGTATGTATGCGCATGTGTGTATGCGTGTGTGTGTGAAGCATATCAATCACAAGAGAAATGAAATTACTGTAATATATCAGAAAAGAATAAGAAGACTATTTCTTTGGAAAAATGAAGAAAAAGAAATGCATCTTCTCCCCACATTTGCTTCAATTCTCACTAGACCCAATGTTTCCCAGAACTTCTTATGGGCTAGTCCTGCTTACACTTGGCACAATCCAACAATTACCCATATAAATGTTCTATATAAAGCCTATAAGTCTGACTTTTCATTCCAATGTATAGTACCATATGCTCAAAATGCTTTACACCTCTCACAGTCATATCATCACATAAAAAAAAAAAAAATTACGACACTGGCAGTGAACTGTTTCTGCTCAATGCAGCAAATCTCAATCTAATTCACTCACCGTGGATGCCAGCATACTGCCTCCAAACCACACGGCATAGCGTTGCATGTGGTGAGTGATCACCTGCACCTCAATGGGCTTGGGCTGAAACATGAGACATTACAAATACGATTATTATCATCACTGTTACTCTCTATAGCACCTATCTTTGGTCAGGCCAAAGTCTTAAGTGCTTTATAGAATCATTTGCACAATAAACTGCCTACAGCCAACTGACAGCTGCATTAAGGCATTCATCATTTGTTTCCTTGGGTGTGAACAAGATGCGAAGAGAAAAGGCAAGAGAAGAAGGGAGAGAAGACAGACAGGGGGAACAGGCATGAGATTGGGAAATTGTGATTGAGTCTGAAAGGTGGGGGTCTGGGGGCCGCAGAAGGCCCCCAGTGGGGGCCCGTGGGGCAACGCCCCTGGTGGGGGTCTGGTGGTAAAGCCCCCTGAAGCTGAAGGTTTTTCTCAATTTCAAACCCTAAAATCTGCACTTGCGGGCCACCAATGCTGCTGAGGTATTCCAACCCACAGAAGACAAGACAAAAAATCAGTCCAATTCTTCCTAAACTGAAGTGTTTTTGCTTCCAAACATGTAAAGTGAGCCTTGGGGGCATGATTTTCAAAATCGTGTGTGTGTGTGTGTGTGGTTTCAATGCAACTGTCTGTGTGTATGTGAGAAAGAGAGACAGACAGACAAAGAGATTTAGAATAGGGGTCGGGCGGGACATGGGAGGAAAGAGTTAAAGTTCATGTATGTGCACTGCTTTAAATACAACTCTCTGTGTGTTAAACTCTTTGTGTGAGTGAGTGAGTGAGTGTAAGTGTGTGTGTGTGTGTGTGTGTGTGTGTGTGTTTTCAAGGAAAATGTTCTTAGCACACAAGTTTACACTGTACCAATATAAATGACCATCTGGTCTCTTCAGCTGTTGTCTCTGTTCCACAAACATGCATGTGTATTGGTTGAGGAAAGAAAGTGGGAAGTGGAATGATTGGAGGGAGGAGGGGGTGGGTCTGTGACTGGTTATATCACTTTCAGCAGTCAAGGATTCTCAGCTAGAGCTAGTGGTCAGTGTCTTGGCTCAATGCCAAAATTGCCAGTCATTGACAGTGGTTTCATACCCCCCCCCCTCCTACCCTCCCTTCCCTCAGCACTGGTAGGAGACTCAAGAGAGAGGGGAGGGGTACCTCAGCAAATCATGAAAGTGAAGTCTGCAGGAGGGGGGGGGGGGTTGGGGAGTGATTTTTTTCTCTCTGAAATCAACTGCTCTTCCGCTGAAAATAGCGGATCCGCGGAGAGTTCTCCAGCATGGACACAGTCTGTGTGTGTGTGTGTGTGTGTGTGTGTGTGTGTGTGTTCAGGGGAGAAAGAAAGAAAGAGAGAGAGAGAGAGAGACAGCAAGCGAGCGCAAGTGCGCACGCGCATGTGTATGTGTGGTTTCAATTCAACTGTGTGTAAACAAGAGAGAGAGGGAGGAAGACAGAATGTGTATGCACTGCTTTCAAATTCAATAGATCTCTCTCTCCGCGTGTTTTCAATACAACTGTGTGTGTATATGCAAAAGAGAGAGAGACAGAAAGAGGTAGAGAGGGACAAAGAGACACAGAGAGAGGGGGGAAGGTGGGAGGAAAAAGTACAAGTCTGTATGTGTGCATATATGTGCATTATTTTAAATACAATTCTCTGTGTGTGTGTGTGTGTGTGTGTCTGTTTTCAATCTCCGTGTGTGTGTGTGTGTGCTTGAAAGAGAGAGAGTGTGTGTGTGCGCGCGCATGTGCGTATTATTAAGCTCTGTGCGAGCGCTCATAATATTATGTGTGCACATGTGCAAGTGTGAAGGAGAGAGAGAGGTAAATAAAAAACAGAGTATGTGTATATGTGAATGCATTCATGTGGTTTTTACAAAGTGTGTGTGTGTGTGTGTGTGTGTGTGTGTGTGTGTGTGTGCATGCGCAATTCAATTCAGCTCTGTGTCTGTGCGTGTGTGTGTAACCGCTTTGGTAATCTGGCCTGCTATAGGTCTCAAATCTAAATACACTGACTCTTGCCATGAACTGTCTGTACAGAAAAAGCCCTTGACATCAATAAGTTGCTACAAAGTTTCTGTTTCAATCCCAATCCAGTGGCAAACATTGGCAGCTTTTGCTGAAGGGGATGGAGATTGCAGCACTGGTGTATCTGTGCGTGCTCTGTGCGTGCCCTGTTTTTTTGTTTTGTTTTGTTTGTGTGTGTGTGTGTGTGTGTGTGTGTGTGTGTGTGTGTGTGTGTGTGTGTGTGTGTGTGTGTGTGTGTGTGTGTGTGTGTGTGTGTGTGTGTGTGTGTGTGTGTGTGTGATTGACCACATGTGTGTGCATGTGGGTGCGTGCGTGCTTTTCACAGTGCATTAGGAAACTTTCGGACTTCGATTTTGGTGCTCTGACAAGTCAATGGATCGCGTCTCAAGGGGTCAGCAAACGACGCTTTCGAAAGAGCATTCTGTTTTCATTTTTGACAGATCATTGGTAAACGATATAGAACGGCCCATCGGCTTTTTCTTTCTTTCTTTTTTCTTCAAGAAAACGGACGCTCCATTTTTTAATGCAAATGCGAAAACAGATTTCTGTGCCTAGACTGAAGAGCTACACCCATACAATCTGACACCAGTCACACTTGGCCTTGCCCGCGGTGTCAATTTTGTGAATGGAGTCGCCTACCCGTCAAGTTATTTTTTTATTATTCACTTCGGTTATCAAGATCTCATCATGCCAGACTCAGTTCCACTTATTATTCACTCCTTTATAAATCTCTGCTGCAAAAATCCTCTAATCCTTTGTGAGTTTTCTCATTTTGTCAATGACTGAAGACGATCGGTGAAATCAGGTATCTTTGCAAGTCGTGAAGCCCGCGAGCGAGTTTTGTAATCCGAACCGAACACGGATAAGCTGAATGACGACAGAGGAGCAACGGAACACTTATTCTAAATTGGTTCGCTTATCCAAACATCCTTTAACATGGGGTATTTTAGCAAATGCTGTGGGTCTGTCTTGTCGATCGGTCGAACAACGTTCGTGCAACCTTCGTGGATTGGAAAAAAAAACCTCCCCCCCCCCCCCCCCCCCCCTCCGATTTTCTCAACGGATTTACATGAATCTCAAAAATGCCATCTGGAGCCAATTTTCGGTCGGAAATCCGACTACAGTTGGAAAAATCTCATGCCTGTTCCTTGAAGCCAGAAAACCGTGCTGCACAGAATGTCCCCTTTCCTTCCTGAAGCCCGGAAATTTGGTTCAAGCGGTAAGCACTTTGAACTTCCCACCAGTCGTGTCATCTATCCTTGACCGGGTCACTTGCGGGGCAGAGTTTATGAGTGGAATGGATGCCAGACACCCTAGGCCGTGGGAAAGTGGGCGCCGCTACAGTTCTTGCCGATGTGCTGTGTGAACACACGGACACAGTTAGAACACACACATGCGCGCACACACACACACACATCTGCTCACCTTGATACGACCTTGACTGAGTTCTTCACTGGCTTTCAGCCTGGCATCTACCACTCTCTTCACATCACGCTGAACCTTGCGCCCAAAGTCACGGAACATAGTGGATCCACCCGACAGCACAATGTTCTAGAAAAAAAAAAAAAGTTAAGTGGAGAGCCAGCACAATCTGTGGTAAAAGTAGAAAAGCTGCAAATGAACTGCAAAATATCCCTCAAACAGACAAGCCAGTCTAAAAAAGTCAGTTGAAAAAAAGAAAGAAAAAAAAGAGATCAATCTTGGATCCAGTGTGGTTCATGATTTTACAGTCCTGTGAAATCTGTTGAGAAATCCTTGACAGACCTTTGATCATCAAAGTACCTTTTATAAAGGCTTTGAACCATCCCCTCTCACCCCTTCAGGCCCTCCCCCCTCTGAAAAAAACCAACCTGAGCCTAACTTCTCTTTGAACCTGACCAAGATACTTTACACTCACAGCCAAGCAAACTGTATGTACCCCTTTCATATTTTCTTTCTTTTCCTCCTTGTAAAGGGTTCTTCACATCAGGGGAAACAAATTATATATGACCAACCAAGCACAAAATCTTGTGCTCCAGTAGTAAATCAATCAAGATTGAAACAAACCCCCCCCAAAAAAAAAAAAAAAAAAAAAAAAAAAAGAAAGAAAGAAAAAAAAAATCACACCAACACATACACACAAAACAACAGGTATCCACCTTGTAGAGCCCTCTGCGGACGTCAATGGGGCAGTTCTGGATGACCTCGTCCACAACCTCCGAGATAGGCATGGTGAAGTCAGGGTTGGAGAACTCTGGGTGGAAGAAGATTTCTGGCCCCAGGAAACGCTCATAGCCAACGTCCACGCTGAATATTTGCTTGTTGATTGAGTTGACTCCCTCATATTTCTTCAGCCACTTGCCCGGGTCCGTGTCATACTTAGCAAACTCTTTGGCCACATCAGGACACACATAGCTGAAGCGTTCCTGAAATTAAAAAAAACAAAAACAAAAACACCACAAATTAAAAAGCAACTGACTTGATTTGGGTCACTAACTGGCAGAAAGAACACACCAATGCTGACTACTTAAATTAGAAGTATGCTTCAATTTTGCATGTTTGACTTTGTATTAAAAAAACCATCTTAAACACCAAGTTTTTATCTTCCTCAGCCAAACAGCCAAGCGCTCCTGCCTCTCCAAAAAATCTAGTCAAAAGACTAAACAGGATTCTAATCAAGGTCATACTATGCAACGATAGATACCACTAAGTCTAAAAGCTATGTTTGCTGATTGCTTTCAGAGATATCTGTTTGACACTGCTGTTTTCACAGATGCCTGATATTGCCCACTCCCACAAGGCCCTTGGAAACGGAGACACATTCTGGTGACAATGACAGCAGTGCTGTCAACATCATTTTAAAGCACCTCCTAACGAAGAAGGCATAAACTTACCACTCATTTCAAATGCAGGCAAAGCAGTATACATACATATGTACTGAAGACTGTCTTGAATTGTTAAAATCAATTTCATGTCATACACGCACACACCAACCCTGACCTCCACAAGACAAGAAAATCCAACACAGTCACACAGCAACATCCAGACCCTTCACCTTGATAGCTTTAGCAGTTTCCAAGGACTGTTCTGGAGGAATGCCAACTTCCCGCTCTCGAAGCAGTTGCTGAATGAAGTATGTGATGTCTCTTCCAGCGATGGGTATATGCTTTATACAGCTTCCGATGACATATCCTTCCGCCTAAAAGTAAAGTCAACATTGAAAGTTAATTGATCCATGATGCTTCTAAGTTCATAATATCCCTTTGTCTAAAAAAACAAATAAAAACAAAACAAAACAAACAAACCCACATCCTTTAACCCATTCAACCCTGGGGAGTTTAAAGCCTAAGTAGGCTTCCATGCCATCCTGATGTGGAAAAATACAGAAAATACCGTATCACATTTCTTCCGTATTACATGTGGACAAATCCAGAACTACTGTAGAAGTTAGTTCCTGTTCCTTGTAGTTTATACATGTGCAGGAATGTGAAAACTTTTAATTACTGTACAGTTTGGTCTATAAGCCGCGACTTTTTACTCCAGCTTCAACCTCTGCGTCATATACAATGAGCGGCTTATTTGAAGATTTTAACGATCCCGGGAGTGTCACGTTCTCGTCTATTCTTAGCTGCCCTTCAACTCATCAAAATCATGATTTCTGTCCATGAATTTTTGGATGAGCTTCAGGATAGTGTGCTAACTGTTCACGTTTTATAAATCAAATCCGCACACATTAAAGCCTTTAGATCAGCATTCAGTTCTACTCTGCTCAAGCGTACACCCTCATCATGCCGAAAACGCGACGTTATGCCTATGATGCAGCCTTCAAATTGAAGGCGATCGACCTAGCAGACGACAGTGCAAGTGACGAACCAGCAGCGACCTCCACCTTCATGTTCATGAAGTGAAAGCGAGGCTGAAGTCAGTGACAAGATGGCAGAGGAAGCTGACACTGAAGACGAAGATTTCAATGGATTCAGCGAGCAGGATGACGTTGAATAAATTTGACTATCCCTAAATTATGGATCTTATTTTCGTTGTGTTTATTTATTTATTTTTTTTGTGGCACAAGCAGTATTTTCGCTTGCTTTTCTTTGTGTTGTTCCCACTTGTGTTTATTTCATAACCTACAGTATTGACAGCTTTTCTGTAGTATCAGTATGTGTTCCGGTACCTGAAATAAGTGCGGCTAATAAGCCAGTGCAGCTTATGTATGTATAAAGTTCAATTTTTTCCAAATTTTAGTGGGTGCAGCTTATATACCAGTACGCTCAATAGACCGAACTTTACAGTAGATGAATTTTGATGCCAGAGCAATGTTCTGGCGCAACTCAATGAATCAGGAAAAAACAACATGTGTCATACTTCTACATTGCAATCCATAACGTACATCTTCCAATCATGGACGCTTTGAACAACATTTAATACTTTTGTTCAACGATTTTGAGTGCATGCATATGTATATTTGTGTACCTATCAGTGGATTTCTTTTATAGATTTTTGCCAGAGGACAACACTCTCATTGCCAAGGGGTCTTTTTTTAGTGCGTCAAGCGAATGCTGCACACAGGACCTTGGTTTATCATCTTACCAGAATAACTAGATGCTCAGTATAATTTTCCTGTAAAACTTGCGAGAAAGGGCCACAGTGGAAATTGAACCCACACCCTCAAGGACTCTGTACTTGCAGGTGAGCATCCCAACCATTCTGCCACTTTCCTCCTACACCATTCGGCCACCTTCCACCCTCAGCTACAATATCAATTACAGTCTACTTGTGAATAATGCTTGTTAGGAGGACTTTGAAAAGCCGATAAAGCAGTCTTCAGCATAACTAGGTCCTAGCAGTCACATTAGCAATGCTCACCACAGGGATAACATGAGTGACACCATCTCCGGAATCAATGACAGTTCCAGTCAAAGTTCTCTCTCCTGCCTGTCTGGATGTCCAGGAGGCAGCTAAGGCCAGCACAGCCTGAAAGATGAAAGGCAGAAATTAAAAGAAATTATGAAAAATAAATTAAAGAGAGAGAGAGAGAGAGAGAGAGAGAGAGAGAGAGAGAGAGAGAGAATCTGAAGTTTAAACATAAATTTAAACACACTTTTAGATATGTATTAAAGAAACAAAATGGAATGTTCTGTGCATGTGTGTGTGTGTGTGTACATCTGCATGCATATGCATTCTGTTAATGCTTCAATGACAGACAAACTGACAATATTTGCACACAACAAACTGACACTACTTGCATACAAAACACACAGATACATTTTTATTTAAGAAATCATTTCACTTCTAATCTAACATATCTTTTTTCTTTCAATGATGCCAATATACATATCAAAACATATTTGTGCTACAGTCATATCTTGAATAAATGTTCCATTTAGAAATCAAACACACATGAAAACTGTCATGAAGTTTTTTTTCATATAAAAAAAACAACAACATATTAATCTATTATTGGTAACAAACAACTGACCTGAACAGCAATGTAGAGACCAGGCACATTGAAAGATTCAAACATAATTTCTGCTGTGTACTCTCGGTTCTCTGGTGTGTTGAGTGGAGGCTCCGTCTGTGTAACAGCCAAAGTTTCATGTTTTTCTTTTAGCATTCATGAACCACTCAAACTCTCCCACAGAAAACAGTACAGATACTATACCTTCAACATGTACACAGTCATGCTAAAATTGCTTTAAAAATTACTTTGGCAGTAGATCAAATGAAGTCAAACCTCCATGTTTGCTTCACACAATGCATACAGCTACAAGAACAACTTTCCGCACTAACGGCCCCCCCCTTTTTTTTTTTTTTGTTATTTCTTTTAATGGCACAACCAAAGACTGTAAGAGTAGCATTAATATTGTGAACACAACTAAAACTGACATCTCAACACCAAATGTCGGGCGCAACAGCTGAGTGGTTAAAGCATTGGACTTGGAATGTGAGGATCCCGGGTTTAAGTCTCCGTAACAGCACTTGGTGGGTAAAGGATGGAGATTTTCCCAATCACCCGGGTCAACATATGTACAGACCTGCTTGTGCTTGAACCTCCTTTGTGTGTATATACACGCAGAAGATCAAATACACACATTAAAGATACTGAAATCCATGTCATAGTGGGTTATGGAAACAAGAACATACCCAGCATGCACACCTCCCGAGTATGATTGCCAGGATAAATAAACAAAATGGCTATACACATAAAACGTCTGTCTGAGTGAGTATGTGTGCATGCCTGAAATCCTATTAAATGACACAGGAAACAAATGATGAGCGCCCAATGTCAGTCAGCTCTACCCAGGTGGGCAGCATGTTGTGCAAATGACCCTGTACTTGTAAAGCGCTTAGAGCTTGGTCTCTGACCGAGGATAGGTGCTATATAAGAATCCGTATCATTCATTCATCTATAGTCACTCATTTCACATATGCAAACACAAAATCATCACATTCAAGAAACACAAAGAGGACAGACAGAGAACACTGAAAAGTACCACTGAAGCCTACCAACAGAAAGTAGTGGTCCTCTGGCTCTGCTCTCAAGTACTTGAAGATGACTTGCTCGTAAAACCTTTCCATCAAGTCCCAGTCCTCAATGATGCCATGGCGGATAGGCCACTGTCAACACCACTTGGTAGTTTACATCATCATTTTTAATAGGTCAACAAAATAGAAAACATTGCAACAAATCCACTCACATTACATGTGTGTGTGTGTGTGTGTGTGTGTGTGTGTGTGTGTGTGTGTGTGTGTGTGTGTGTGTGTGTGTGTGTGTGTGTGTGTGTGTGTGTGTGTGTGTGTGTGTGTGCAAACATTTTCCCATCTGACTAAATCACAACTGCTTCAAACATGTGTTCTGACTTCTGTATTACACACATCTTTCATGTCCATTAGGACACACACATATACGCACACACACTCAATACTCACAAAACCATATAATATACCAAATTCTTTCTCACTATCAATTAGTAATTACCAACAAACACCCACACACCTTGACAGCATATGAAGGTGCATTCAAGGCTTCATCACCGATGTAGAAGTCAAGATCTTCCACTCCCTTGCCCAGTCGTCTGATGGCCTGGTCCCCAACACTGGCAGCTTCTTTGATAGCAATGGCTGATGGCAAGATGAACTGAGGTTCTGTGTTTCCTGCATACCCCATTTTGGTGTACCTGACACACATACACAAAGGGCCCAACTTCAGATACATATATTTTACAGAACTCTTCAAATAAAAATTATGTGCTTGTGTAGGTTTTTAGATGATTTTTCTCTTGTTTATAAAGCATAGGAACTTGGCTGTTGAAGATGAAGAACTGCTTTTTCCATGAGCCAGAGAAATAAAATTAGCCTACTAGGTCAAAACAGCTGCTAGATGCTCTTACGACTTTGTAGTAAAATTGCACTCACTGTTGCATGGTAACAGCATACTGGCCTAGACTTAAACAGTATTGATAAATAAAGAAAAAGGATGCAGAGAGTGAGATAAATTTATTTCTTTTCAACTTTCTTTTTGACTTAAAACGAGAGATGAATTTTATCATTTCATTTTTATTTGACATTGTCATTTAGTTTGGAAACATTTTAATCATTCTGAGAAATGTAAAAATAATTTGTGCAAAGTCTAAATTCCAAAGCTATTGGATAACAGGAGGACAAATCTGTGAGTAACCAACTGTGCTGTCCTGTCGTTCATGTGTCCCTGAGGTACTACTTACTTGTACACAACTTGTCTCCTGCCTCCCCATCCATATGTGAGCTCTCTTCTTTTTCTTTTCTTTTGTTTTGTTCTTGCTGTCCCAGTATTAACAGTCTAAGGACACCTGTCAAGAGCCAGGCTGCCTGACATGCCTTTCCATGAGGAAACAAACCAGAAGACTCCCTGCACTGCTGCCTGGATTGACATGGAGCCAAGTCCTGATTCAATGACAGTTTAAATTCAAAGTAGAATACAGGATTTTAGAAGCCTAATAAAGCCCATTACTGACAGCAATGACTGCTTGCTGCAGAACAAGACAAAACATTCGTTACTACTGTTCATTTTTCTTTCAAAGTTAAAGCACGTTTGTGCTTTGAAACTTAGTGTAACTATAGTGTTAACTCATTAAGCCCTGCACCTGAGGATTGCTCTGGCTTCAAATTTTGTATCATTAAAAATGGTTTTCATGTTCCTACATAGGCATAAACTGTAAGGAAGGGGAATTAACTTCTACAGTACTTTTGGATATGTCCACATGTAATCTGAAGGAAAAACAGTATACTGTCTGCAGTTTTTCAGCACCAATATGGCATGAAAGCCTGCCAAGGCAGTAGACTCCCCAGGGTTGAAAACATTAAGTTACTGTATTTCCTTTAAATTTTCTAAGTGACTATTCTTTTCATTTTTCTAAGTGATTATTTGTCAGAATAAACTGTCTGCACTAAAAGTTCATAACTTTAATCTGTCTGATTTGGAAATTTTGCATACTGATGCTTAAGTGGAAATAATCTGGTTTTCAAGGACTGTGCCTCATAAACATGTATAGTTTTAATGTGCATTTTCAATATGTCAACTTATGTCTTTCCCGAAATGCATCCAAATCTACGTGTTCAAGATTTCGTATTTCATAAGTGTACTCCCACTGCTGGTCCGCCCCCAAGTCCAACGGATCAAAGTGACTAACACGGAAGTCTCGAATCATAGATCACTTTACTTCCGGCGATAGCCGTTTCAAAGAAAATCAACGGTTTTCAATTGAAGTTGTCAAAACGCAGGGATGAGTGGGGACAAAACCCACTATATTTGCTTTCCATGTAACATGGTCTGATGCATCCATACATATGGTATAGGACTTTCAGAATGAGAAACATACATCTCTCAGATAACATTTTGTTCACCACACGACACACTCGAGCAGAAGAACACACCCCTTGCAACTTGCAGCTTCTGATCAAACACACGTCAGTCTTACTTGATTAGCAAACTAGTATGCTTACCCAGTACCGGTGTCAACGACCACAGCTGGAAGTCTGTTCGCCATTGTGCTTGCTAAATGCTGTCAACAAAAAAACGAAAAACAAACAAAACTTCAACTGGTGTTGAAGCAGAAAGTCAGGGACCGGCTCTCCAACACGGGAGTAAAGAGGAAGTCACTATTACCTCAATCCCACAGATCCGGACAGAACTTCACGAAATTGTATATGCATACAATACAGATGAAAAATATCTGTGTTTAAAAATTCTGGATAATTTTTGAAAGCCTCGGCACAAATCCTAATGCTATAATTGCGACCTTTTTCTTTAGTGAGAAAGAATACATTTAAAATTCTATTGTAACTGAGGTAGGTGAGTCATCAGGAAGGGAGGCTAACGATGACTAAAGTTACTAAATCAAGAAGTAGTGTCCCTTGCCTTATCCCGTTCTGCGTTGGGGTGTTCCAGACGTTCAGGAGAATAATAATGTCTGTCTGCAGCGATATGACGTCTATAAAATAATCTAAACATGGCATCCTTCATTGTGTATGATCTATTGCTCTTGCTCTTTTGTATTTTGGACGTTGGCTAAAACACACACATAAACTGCGGACCAACCCCCAATTTCCCTGATGCTTTCACAATAAACATGAAAAAAGAAAAACAACAAAAAAAAAAAAAAAAAAAAAAAAAAAAAAAAAAGAAGAAGAAAAAAAAAGGTAACTCATTAACGCAGACAGTCGCCTTATTATTGTTTTTTTTTTTTTTTTTGTCCTTTCTGGGTCTCACTGGCCTCGTGTAAGCTCCGACACAATTTAGTGTCCAGTGCAGAATGTGTGAACAAAAAAGCAACAGTTTCTTACAAGATGTGAACCCAAGACAGTGAAGGCTACTGATGTTCCACCTCTGGGGGCAGCTGAAAACGATCAGTTGGATCTGAATAAAAAGTTATGCCTGTCTACGACTGAAATTTTCAGTTTCAAAATTTCCTGTGTGCATCTTTCAATTACTACTTTCAATGTTCTGTCTGTCTTAAACATTTATTTGGGTTTTTGCATTTATTTCCATATCATATCAAAGAAAAAACAAACAAACAAACGAACAAACGAACGACCTGACTTTTGTCAAGTCTTCAAAGACAGAATAAATGGTTTTCCGCCCCTCCCGCCCCCATCCCTCTGTAATTCTGTTGTCAAAACATCAAACGATGTTATTCACTTGTTTACTGAGTCACATGATAAATTGAGTGGCTCTTCTGTGCGTTTGACGGCTGAATGTGAACTCACAGTAAACAATAATTCAATCATTTGCCTTCCATGTATCTTTCCCTTCACCATATTTGAACGTATTTACTTTTTGTCGTATTATTCTATATAATTTTGATATTAATGTTTTACACTGACAAACCTAGATTAGGCTCTCATCAAGTACTGATCAGCGCGATGGGTTTATGTGAAAGTCAGTCATTTGCCACTTTTTCAGTCTTTTCAAGTTCTTCTTTCTTAATAAGGCAGATGTAGTGTAGCGTATACATCAGTTCATGATGAATCTGTTCTGATTCCCCAGTCCTTGAAACTGAAACTGAAACGGCTGTTCATTTCAGGAAACTCACTATCTCACATGATACGAGGGTCATTCAATAAATAAGGTGAATTTTTCGGTATAAGGACTTCTAATACAGATAGAAGCTTACTTTTTTTTGTTTTTTTTTGTGTTTTACTTCTTTTTCACATGGATTTAATTTGTTTTGCAGATTAAAAAAAACTTTGAGAGTTTTGGCGATTAACAAAGATGGCCGACCAAGAAGCATGCTCCAGGATTGAACAGCGGTCAGTTATCAAGTTTTTGGTTGCTGAAGGGTGCAAACCAGTTGAAATTCATAGGAGAATGTCAACTGTGTATGGTGCCACATGTTTCAGCCGAAAAAAATGTCTACAAGTGGGCTAAATTGTTTAAACAAGGACGGAGCAGTGTTGAGGATGAAGACAGGCCTGGAAGGCCTGGAGCGACTGGCTGAGACATCAGTCCAAAGATTTTTACGCTGAGGGAATACGGAAGCTTGTGCACAGATGGGAAAAGTGTGTGACAGTGCTGGGAGACTACGTTGAAAAAAAGAAAGAAAAAAAAGTAAGCTTCTATCTGTATTAGAAGTCCTTATACCGAAAAATTCACCTTATTTATTGAATGACCCTCGTACAAAGTCAAAGTGAAATGTACCCCCCCCCCTCTCACTCTCTCTCTCTCGCACCTCACTGTGACAACATCTATATATAGCCTATATACCAATGTAATCACGTTTCCTCTGGTAAAGAAGATTCCTCCCATGTAGTTATTGTTATGTGTATCTCCGACTACTGATCACTGATCACTGAGTATATTGATGTATCCGTACTGGCAATAATATGTATTACACATATATCATGTGTGTGTGTGTGTGTGTGTGTGTGTGTGTGTGTGTGTGTGTGTGTGTGTGTCAGTGTGTGTCATTGTGTCCGGTCCGACTGTGTCTACCTTTTTATGTTCTCTTTTTTTTTCTTCCTGTCTATTCTATTACAAACAACGTTATGCCATTATTTAGATATTGTGTAATGTAGACATCTTCAGGATATAGTGTTAACAAAAGCGCGTCAGTGGTTATCTATTATCCTCGGAAATAAGAATGTTGTTTTGTCTTCTGTCTGTCTGTCTGTCTGTCTGTGTGTCTGCCTGTCCGGCTGTCTGTCTGTCTGCCTGACTGCCTGTCTATCAGCCTGTCTCAGTGTTAGTCTTGCTTTTATCTAATCACTAAATTAGGCTCTGCCTCGGTCATCTGTTACAGGCTCAGCATTGGTGAATATTCATAGACCGATCTACTTTTATGGCACGAGACATGACAGTCGATCAGTCAAATGTGACGGGTTATACTGATGATAAATTGTGGACAGCGGGTGACAGGATGCGTGTGTATGTCTGATGAATCAGTGTGTGTGTGTGTGTGTGTGTGTGTGTGTGTGTGTGTGTGTGTGTGTGTGTGTGTGTGTGTGTGCACGCGATCTTTTGCTTCAGTTTGCTAACAGGTGTGTGTGTGTGTGTGTGTGTGTGTGTGTGTGTGTGTGTGTGTGTGTGTGCACGCGATCTTTTGCTTCAGTTTGCTAACAGGTGTGTGTGTGTGTGTGTGTGTGTGTGTGTGTGTGTGTGTGTGTGTCAGTGCACGCAATTTCAGTTTTGATCTGCTAACAGGTGTTTGCCGTATATTTACTTCAGAAGGCAAATTCTTATCTTTTTGAATTTAAAAAAAAAAATTCAAGCATCGGTTGAAGGAAATAATGTTTGCGTACTACTGAAAAAGAAAAAAAATACTAATTTTATTCTCTGTGAAACGTGAGCGCATGCGCTCGTGTGGGGAGTGTGAGGCGCCAGTGTGTGCACATGTGTGGATGCATGTTTTTGGTGTTTTAACAGATGTTTACAGAACTCCCCCTGGCTGAGGCCCACCTAATTTTGTCAAGTGTCAAATACATTTTCTTAATATCCCCAGAGAGAGAGAGAGAGATGGGCGGGGAGAGGGAGGGGGGAAGAGAGAGAGAGAGAGAGAGGGGCGGAGAGGGGGGAAGAGAGAGAGAGAGAGAGAGAGAGAGAGAGAGAGGGGCGGGGAGAGGGGGGAAGAGAGAGAGAGAGAGAGAGGGGCGGAGAGGGGGGGAAGAGAGAGAGAGAGAGAGAGAGAGGCGGGAAGGGGAGGAAAGAGAGAGAGAGAGAGAGAGAGAGAGAGAGGGGCGGGGAGAGGGAGGGGGGAAGAGAGAGAGATAGAGAGAGAGAGAGAGAGAGGGGCGGAGAGAGGGGGGAAGAGAGAGAGAGAGATAGAGAGAGAGGGGGGCGGGGAGGGGGGAGGAAGGAGGGAGGGAGGGAGAGAGAGAGAGAGAGAGAGAGAGAGAGAGAGAGAGAGAGAGAGAGATAGAAATCGTTCTATGTTCTCCAGTCCTCTGTCTTTCCACTCTCCTCGGATCTCTTTTGCACCCTCTACACCATTGAAATATTGAACACTTCGTACTTTCCAAGTTCAAAAGCCACAAACAGGATTTTAGAGATGTGCAGGCTTTAATTTAGCCGGAACGCCATGCCGTTCATTTTTGTCCACTGATGCGTATGTGTCATATACGCTAGACTTCACTTTGGTCTCTCCAGTAGAACACTAACGCAGTTACAAGCACTTTTCACAAAAAAAAAGAAAAAAAAAAGAGAAAGAAAGAAAGAAAAGAAAAGAAAAGAAAAAAAAAGAAAAGGAATAAAACAAAAAAACCAAACCCCAAAACAAAAACAAACATCGTTTGCACAAAATGGGACACGTCCAGCACGAGATGCTATCTTAGCGGCCCCAGGGGTTTTAAGTAGGAGAGGGCGATTCAATTTGTTAGCCTGTGCTTTTTTTTTTTTTTGCTTTGCTTTTCTTAAAAATTTTTTTTTCTTTCAATCACGAGGGATGGAGAGGGAGTTGGAGGCGGAGAGGGTTGGGGGGCTGTCTGAGGCACCATTAGGCAATGGAAGCGTGATTGCATGGAATGTGACATGAAAACTGTGACCGCTGGCGACAAGAGGCGCGGGAACTTTCACGGGGGAAGTAGTGGAGGCGTGGAAGAGAAGGAGAAGGAGGGGAGGTGTGTCAGTGTGTGTGTGTTGGGGACGGGGGGAGGGGGGGGGGGGGTGGGGGTGAGGAGGTTGGGGGGGAGGCGGGGGGAGGTTGTATGTGAGGCTTGCATGGCAACAAGCAGAGACAGCGCCTTTTACGGTTTTCGTGTTTAAAAAAAAAGTTTTATTATTATTTTTTTTTTCAGTAAAACATTAAACATGAAGTAATACCAGTGACCAGAGAAACTGGTCTTCTATAACGTCAATCCGCACACACACACACACACACACACACACACACACACACACACACACACACACACACAGAGGTACAACATTAACCAGAGTTTCAATCGGATTTATATAAAATTACCAGTTGAACATAATCCAAGTTCACTAGAAAATACTGAGCAAACATCGAAGCTCTAAGGAACCCGCCAAGTGAAAATATACATGTAAAACCCATCACAATAGGAATGTTTTTGACAGGTCCTGGGAGGATCAATTGCTTTAGATAATGACGCAGCTGATAGTAACATACAGTTTTCCCTGTTGTCACCCTTTTCAGTGGAACTCGCTTTATTACATTCTTAAAAAAAAAAGACTGATGAACATAAATACTGAACAGTTAAGCGGTTAAAGAGTTTTGATTTATTATTCCAGTTCTCTGGGTACATCCTAATACCCAGAGTTGTCACGTATACTTCTTGTTGGGACGCGTTTTGAACACAATGGAATCAACTGAAGATTACCACACCAAAGGCTGACTGTCTGACAACAACAACAACAACAACAACTACTACTACTACTATCATTACGATGTCGACGACTACGATGACTACTGCTAAGGAAGAAGTTCATTTGATGAATTCAAAAGTCCTGTAAGTAGAAACAACATTACAACAACAACAGCACACTGACACACCCTTTGTTAAGTGGTGTGTGTGTGTGTGTGTGTGTGTGTGTGTGTGTGTGTTTTCCTAAAACATGCTTAGAGAGAGAGAGGTCACAACATTAATTTTGTAAAGCAATCAAGTCCTTCCCAACCTTTTTTTTTTCCTTTTGCTCCTCATGATCCATGAAACATCCATCCAGTACATACTTCTCCTTAGGCCCAACACTCGGCTTATATCACAGATTGACATAAGATTACATTTGGGCCAACAGCAAAGTGAGAGCTGTCTTATCAATGGTTTCTCCAGTCAATGGGAAACCATTTACAGCTTAGTCTTTTGTGAAGGACTATGACTCTCAAACTAGGAGGCAAAATAATTGCACTGGCTATTAGTGCTGCAGCCTTGTGGGCTAGTTTGCCTTTGGGAACCATCCCAACGCCGACTGTCCTAAAACCCTTTTGGCCGAGAGAGTGGGGATGTACTTGGGCAAGACACTCTCCACTATAATCAAATTCTAGCCCAAATAGTCGGAACAGCAGTTGCCTCCTCTACTGTTGTGATGGTCATAGTCGGACACGACTGACTATCATATATATATATATATATATATATATATATATATATAAACACACACACATAGTTCCCCTCCATGTTAAATATGGGAAATGAAAGTTTCATGTCACGTTATTAGAAAGTTAGGCTGCATGGCCCACTTCGCTGCTTCCCTCCTCCCGCTTGCTCGCGTCGTTGTACGCGACAGATTTAATTTTGTCCCCGTCTAAACAGCAATGCAGTTACACGCACATCATGTAAAAAGGATGAGGGGACAACAGTTTGGGGTGGGGGGGGTGACGCGCCCGGACCGAGATAGTATCTTCGCGCCAGAGGGGATTAAGACAGTGCAGGCAAATTCAATTTTGTCAGCGCGTTGCTGACGTGACGTTGAGGAGACAGGCGAGAGAAGTCAGAAGCTGCATGCATAGTGGAATGTGACATGGAAAATATGACCCGCTGGCACCCGAAGGTGAACAGATATAATCATATATACACATCTCTCTCTCTCTCTATCTATATATATATATATATTTATTTATTTATTTATTTTTTCTTTGGGGGGGGGGGGGGGGGGGGGGGGGGGGGGGGGGAGGAGGTGGGACGCGTCCAGACCGAGATGGTATCTACGCACTCAAGGGGATGTAACTCGGACAGGCTAACTCAATTTTGTCAGGGCATTGCCGGTTTGTCTTTGGTGACGTGACGTTGAGGAGACAGGCGAGAGGCGAGGTCAGAGGCGCCATTAGGCAATGGGAGTGAGGCTGCTTGCGTGTGGAGTGTGACATGGAAAATATGACCCGCTGGCAATGGAAGGTGAATAGATTTCGTTGGGGGGCGGGGGGGGGCAGGGCGGGGTGGGGGTGTTGGAGGAGGGGTGTTGGAGGAGGGATGCTGTAAAACAATCCATTACCTCCCACTTTTTTTTTTTTTTTTTTTTGATTTTATATTTTTTACCTCTCACCCTTACCCTTAAAACACCCAATACGTAGTCCCCTCCCAGTTTAAACTTCGGAAATTCGATTTTCATGCCAGGTTATCAAAAAGTTCCGTCGCCTGTCTCGCTGCTTCCTTCCGATCGCTCGCGTCGTTGTACACGACAGATTTCATTTTCTCCCCCTCCAAACACCAATGCAGTTACAGCCATATTACGTAAAAAGGGGAGGGGGAAAAGCAGAGTTCATTTAAAGACGGGGACACGTCCAGACCGAGATGGTATCTTCGCGTTCAAGGGGATTTAGTAGGACAGGCTAATTGAATTTTGTCAGCCTGTTGCAGTTCAGTGCAGTTACTCAAGGAGGCGTCATTGCGTTCAGACAAATCCATACACGCTACACCACATCTGCTAAGTAGATGCCTGACCAACAGCGTAACCCAACACGCTTAGTCAGTGTGTTGCTGGTTAGTCTTTAGTGACGTGACGTTGAGGAGACAGGCGAGAGACGAGGTCAGAGGCGCCATTTAGCAATGGGGGTGAGGCTGCATATGTGTGGAGTGTGACATGGAAAATATGGCCCACTGGCAATGGAAGGCAAACAGAACGTTTTCATTTTTTGGGGGTGGGGTGGGGTGGGGGGGCTGTTGGAGGAGGAATGCGGTTCTTGGGAGGGGTGATGAGGGGAGGGATGAGCGAGTTGTGATACATTAATATCAGTGATGGGTTGAAACGGGTTTCACCCATGCATTTGATAAAAATGAAGACAGACCAGTGTAAACTAAGGAAACAGTTTGTATACACATGGTTCGGAACTTCCTCACAAACAGCAAGTGCGTTAGTAAGTGAAAGTGAGAGAAAGATGGGGACAAACACACACACACACACACACACACACACACACACACACACTCCCATGCACATACCACATTCACGCACACGTACAGGGAGAGAGAGAGAGAGAGAGAGAGAGAGAGAGAGAGAGAGAGAGAGAGAGAGAGAGATCCTAACGGAGGTTCTTTTAAGAAATGGCACAGGTCAAGCGGAAGAACAAAAAGGAATCATGGTTAATTTTCACGTACGTATCTGTTTTGTGCATCACGACAATCACATTACAGACATAACCTTTTCCTTTGAGTAGAACGCATTATTTCTAAATGATTATCTTAAGGTTTCATATGACACAAGAAGAGGGAAAAAAGGGGGAATGAATTCAAATGAGAATGGTGTTCTTTGAGATGAGGCCATGATGACATAAAAGCTTCGAAAAAGCAACACAGACAAGAAAATTGTTCCGCCAGTTTGAAAACGTTTTAGATTATCGTTTTTGCGATCGTATTTGACAGTAACTAGATATGCAGAATTCTTCATCCAAGTATTATGTTTCACGTGGTTATTAGCTGAAGTGTCAAAGTGGTAAGCATCATGGCTTGACGATTGCGAGGTGTTGGATAGAAGATACGGCATAACTGGATTTCTCTTTCTTTTGTGAGCTTTGTTATAAATTTGGCGGATTCAGGGGCTAAACAGGAAGTGGGGTGTGGGGAGGGGAGGTTGGATGCTACAGGGACGAAGTGACGGCCTCCTATACAGTGCTGACACTAAAGTCAATTCAGGATCCGCGGCTTAGCAATTACTGTCGTCGGTAGGAAGCACTGTAAGTGAATATGTTGAATCAGAAGAGACCATGCTTAACATTGACAAAATACTCAGTATCAGTCCACGATCTGCTCATAATACTAGTTCAGTCCCTGTAGACTGTCGGCGCTGGAACCGTGACAGAAGACGTCTGTGGCTTTACAGGCAAGGAGACGTTGAAATAGTAAGCGTGAGATAAACGCCACACAGATGGCACGGAAGACGTATTCATACTGTGACACTATTGTCATATAAAATGATGTTTAAACCAAGACGAGAAAGAAATGAGTACGATGTACGTACTTCAACATTACTGTTAAAAAATAATTATAGCAATGGAAAGCAATCTACGCCGTTGAGTTCAAGTTGTGAGAGTTTTTGTATTTCCTCCGAGTCTGTATTTGGTTTGGAATTTGATGGGGAACTGCATTCACAGCATTTCACACTGAAATATTTCGACATATGCATTGAGAGAAAGGTAGAGCGATAGATCTATATACAGAGAGAGATATAAAGACAGGCAGATAGACAGACAGACAGACAGATAGATAGACAGACAGACAGATAGATAGACAGATAGATAGATAGATAGATAGATAGATAGATAGAGAGAGAGAGAGAGAGAGAGAGAGAGAGAGAGAGAGAGAGAGAGAGAGAGAGTCTACCACCCTGAAATGAAGCAGTGATTGAATAACAAACAGGAAAGAACACGACTCTGAATATGCAAAATCCTTTCTCATGGAGGAGATTCTAAGAGTGAAGACAACACACCGTTGTTTATTTTCGAGGACGTGTGCTTTCGTGTTTTTTCCCCATCCAGTCTCCGTCCTATCTTTTGTGATAAAAAGAAATACAAATACAAATACAAAAATTGGATGCAGTGGAGTGATGGCCTAGAGGTAACGCGTCCGCCTAGGAAGCGAGAGAATCTGAGCGCGCTGGTTCGAATCACGGCTCAACCGCCGATATTTTCTCCCCCTCCACTAGACCTTGAGTGGTGGTCTGGACGCTAGTCATTCGGATGAGACGATAAACCGAGGTCCCGTCTACAGCATGCACCTAGCGGACGTAAAAGAACCCACGGCAACAAAAGGGTTGTTCCTGGCAAACTTCTGTAGAAAAGTCCACTTCGATAGGAAAAACAAATAAAACTGCATGCAGGAAAAAATACATAAAAATGGGTGGCGCTGTAGTGTAGTGACGCGCTCTCCCTGGGGAGAGCAGCCCGAATTTCACACAGAGAAATCTGTTGTGATAAAAAGAAATACAAATACAAATACAAATATCTATCTATTTTCTATCTATCAAGATAGAGTTATATACATACATCTACATACAAACACACATATATATGTATATGTATATATATATATTTGTATATTTTTTTTATCACAACAGATTTCTCTGTGTGAAATTCGGGCTGCTCTCTCTAGGAAGAGCGCGTCGCTATACTACAGGGCCACCCTTTTTTGCATTTTTTCCTGCGTGCAGTTTTATTTGTTTTTCCTATGGAAGTGGATTTTTCTACAGAATTTTGCCAGGAACAACCCTTTTGTTGCCGTGGGTTCTTTTACGTGCGCTAATTGCATGCTGCACACGGGATCTCGGTTTATCGTCTCATTCGAATGACTAGCGTCCAGACCACCACTCAAGGTCTAGTGGAGGGGGAGAAAATATCGGCGACTGAGCCGTGATTCGAACCAGCGCGCTCAGATTCTCACGCTTCCTAGGCGGACGCGTTACTTCTAGGCCATCACTCCACTAGAGACAGAGAGAGAGAGAGAGAGAGAGAGAGAGAGAGAGAGAGAGAGAGAGAGAGAGTCTGTGGACTTACCGTTCGATTCCGATACACCTATTGGATTCAGTATGCTGAAAGTCACCGTGCTGTACTGTACCTAGACCAAGCTCTAAGCGCTTTGCAAACACTGGATCATATGCACAGCAGGCTGTGGGTGGAGCCGATTCACGGCTGCCGTTGGGCGCTCATCATTCGTTTCCCGTATCATTCAATCAGATTCCAGGCGCGCACACATACACACTCAGAGAGACATGTAACATTTTACGTGTATGACCGTTTTGTATATTCACCCCGCCATGTAGGCAGCCATACTCCGTTTTCAGGGGTGTGCATGCTGGGCACGACACAAGAAGAGGGAAAAACGGTTTGTCGACAGCCGTAGCTTTGATTTTGAAAAGGAAAAAGAGAGAGAAAAGAATGAGAATACATAGAAAAAGAACAAATTTAAGAAAATCAATAGGGAAGGCATGTGCAATAAAAAAAGTAAATGAATAAACAACAAACGAATAAAACAAACAAATGAATGAATAAATGAGTACGGAATTCCATGGGCGGCACACATCAGCAGTTTCAGATTCACGTTTCAATTTCTGACAAATGAGGATACGCCCCCATCTATTTTTTTCAGTTCCATATTCCAATCTCTGACAAATGAGCATGCTCTCTGTTTTTTTTATATAAATAAAAAATATATTTCCCTTATTTTGTATCAGTTTAAATTTAAGGTCAAAGGGACTGCTACACCAACAGATTTGGATCTTCCGTCTCCAAAGTTGCAGGGTACATTGACACAGGTTCAGTGGCTTGTGATGAATTTTCACGATCGCAGATTTCAAACGGTGAGCCGGCTTCGGAAAGAACACTCTCACGCAAAGAACTGTCAACTTCTGCCGGGGAAAAAAAACAACTAGGTTATTTTACCTACTCACATAACACTGGGCGGGCAAGTAAGAATTCAAAGCCAAAGATGACGTGCCAAACATTGACAGCTCAATGAAGCTTTCCAGCAAAAACGGATACGCGCCGTGGACAGCCGTTTTGTTCTCGTTGATGCTGTAATTTTTTGTTGTTGCTGTTCCTTCAAGTGTTTCAGGGATTGGTACTGTGACACAGACTTCACAAAAAATGAAAGACCACTTCATAAAAGCAGGTATATTCTCATCAAACGTTGCAAGCTCGATAGAAAAAAAAGTCATAATGAAGGCTGCAGAGGTCTACCACTGGCCTCACTGACTAACGGCAGCTATGAAGATCCTGATAAATACTTTTGAAAAATCGATGTCAGCCCCCAAATTGCAGTTATTCTATGTTCTTTTTTTTTAACGGTCGCTGTGGTTTTTTTCATTGAACAAAATAGAAGTGCACGTCTGATTATGAGTGGTGTTCATTGCACTGGCAGCATACACTCACTCACTCACTCACTCATTACCTTGACCGCTGGGGTCGTTGGGGGGACATGAGGAAGATGTCATAGCTCGCCACGCCGTTCTGTTGGCAGCTGTCGTGAGGAGATCTGGCATCGTCACTTTGGTCCATTCCTTGACGTTGTCGGACCAGCTCTTCTGCCGCCCCCGTCTGCGCCCTCCCTCTACAGTCCCTTGCAGGATGGTTTTGAAGAGGGTGTTATGTCGTATGACATGACCAAACCATGCCATCTTCCGTCGTTTGACAGTCGCCAGCAGTGGTTCTTGGGGCCCAACAAGGTTGCTGACCAGGTTCCGCACATACACTGCTGTTTGCCTAAATTTCAGCATCATTTCATCATACCTTCAAGAAGAAAACCGCGCAGTTTAAGTGGTCCTTAACTTTTTGTGAACCCTGTGGCTGTCTTTCGTTGAACCCTTTTCTCTTGCAAGGTGGACATCGTGCAACACATCCATTTTTTTTTTTTAAAACACGTGTCACGGTCGTCTCCAACCCCTGCTACACAGTGCATTTATTTTGACCGGCTTTGTCAGCGATGAAGCATGACAGATGGGTTGTTTTGAGAACTGTATTAAGATTGTTTCTTTCAACGCAACGTAGACTGGTTGGCTGAATGATTGATTAGCAGGCTAGCTGGGTGGGTGGATTAGTTTGGTTCAGTTTTCTATGTTAATATCATCGTAGAAGATAATTTTGTATTCGAACATATCGAGAGTCAAAGTCAAAAGAAACAAGTCAACAATATCATCAATAACAAGTACGATTACATTTGGGTTTCCTTTACGAAGCACACAATTGTTTCAGTATAAAACTAACGTCAATGCTCAAAGCCAATCAATGCCTTGCGTGTGAAATGGGGATTGCAGAACCCGATCCCTTTCCTGACCTCTCCATGTCCATGGCATGTTACAATGTTCCTGATTGGTTGTCTCCTGGAACACTTGAGTGGGGATTGGCTGGATTAGATAGCGGGCAAAGTGTCATTCGGATAATGGTCTTTTCACTGGGCTGTCCTGTATCTGTCTTTGTGTCTGTCTGTATGTCTATCCGTCTGTCTCTCCTGCCTGTCCAGTGAATAGAGATACAGATAGAGAACCAGCAGCAACCACAGCCAGATGTTTATGAAAATGTTGGAACTGTGTGTGCCTGCCAGAAAACATTAGACAAGATTTTAGATGTGTTTCCATTCATCATCACTCCGTGCATAGACAGCCGAAAAAAGTTGGGTTTTTTTTAATGAAAAACGGTCAAGTTGTTCTGACAAAGGAATCCCATTTATTTTCCTGACCATCAAATCAGAGGTGAACATTACGGTTTGTGTGTGTGTGTGTGTGTGTGTGTGTGTGTGTGTGTGTGTGTGTGAGAGAGTGAGTGAGTGTGAGAGAGAGAGAGAGAGAGAGAGAGAATGTATGTGTGTGTGAGAGAGAGAGAATGTGTGTGTGTGTGTGTGTGTGTGTGTGTGTGTGTGCGTGCGTGGATGCAGCTGCACATGTTTTTTTTGTGATTCTGTTGATGTTAGCAGAAACCTTGGGCCGGTGGCCTGCTTAATTTTGCCGAGTGTTACATCCATTTTCTGAATGTCCCCTAAGACAAAGAACTGAACAGAGAGAGAGAACTAAAGTGCGAAAGAGCAAGCGAGCGAGCGAGCGAGCAAGCGAGCGAGCGAGAGAGAGAGAGAGAGAGAGAGAGAGAGAGAGATACAGACAGGCAGACAGATGACAGACAGACAGACAGATAATGACAGAGAAAGACAGTCTTTGAATGAGAGTGTGATGTCAATTCTTCAAACATCTTTTCCCAATCGCGGCGCCTGGTGTCTTGCTACTCAGTTGTCCTTAACGCGTTCAACACCGTGTTCTCCGTCTGGTTTCAGTCCCGTACCCAGTGGACATGTGATTTTGAAGCCATGTTGTGAAGAGCTACACCACTCCCTTTACCATCCCCTTGCATCCATGTCATACGCATGCAAGGCGTCATTTGGATCCAAACCGATTGAATTCACATCATCCCAAAATGGATGCAGAGTTTGTTGCCCGGAGCGGAACACCTCCACCATGAGATGTTATCCTCGCGTTCAGTAGGGGTTTGAGCCAGACAGGCCAATTCAATTTGTTCGCTCGTGCTGGTTTGTTTGCTCGTCCGTTTTGTTTTGTCACACATGGTTTAAGTGATAGGCAAAGAAGACAATGGAAGCAATGTGACGAGGAACAAAAGTGTGACGATCGGCTTGAAACCCAGTGCAGTAAAGTGAAACTCGTTGGGCAGTGTGTCAACATTAAAACCCTCTTCACAGACAATAGTCATTGGATTTACTTTTTCGGATTTTTCTTTCTGCTTTTACAAAAAGAAATGTTGGTAAAAAACCAACCACAACGCTTCGCTAGGATTCAATGCTATTGCACGCATGCACAAACACACATATACATACGCACACTCAGTCAAAACATTTAAACACTATATATATATATATAGAGAGAGAGACAGAGAGAGAGAGAGAGAGAGAGGAAGGGAGAGAGGGAGAGAGAGAGAGAGAGAGAGAGAGAGAGAGGAAGGGAGAGAGAGAGAGAGAGAGAGAGGAAGGGAGAGAGGGAGAGAGAGAGAGAGAGAGAGAGGAAGGGAGAGAGAGAGAGAGAGAGGGAGAGAGAGAGAGAGAAATTATAATGGGGAGTGGCAAGCTGGAGAGGAATGTGAAGGGTGGGGTTGTGAGTGTGGGACCTGATGGTATTAATGTGACTCACAACCAGAACAACGATCGTTAAAGGTTTTGCAACGTGCCACGACCCACAGTTCGAACTGCATGTTACACTCGGTAACTTGCTTTACCGCCTCACCCCAAACCATGGCTCTTAGATTGCCAGGAAGGTCTGGCCATGAAAAGGAGATAACTCTTCAAAGCATCTTCCAAGGCAGATGCACTTAAACCGCTGGGCAACAAATCGCCTCTAAAATGTCTCTATTGATTCAACATGCAGACGCCGACTGCTTCCTAAGCGCCTTTAAGAACAACGTTAACAATAAGCATTGTCGTGGGCACAGGCACTTAGAGCGTCCCCTCTGGAGTAGCCATTAGCAGAATGTCCTTCCATATGATAGTCCCCAAGTGATCTCACTGGCCGTTGAAGACGCTGACATGAATTTTACCCCTGGCACGCAAGCAAAGGGAACTTCAAAGCAGATGTGGAAAAGAATGTTTTATACACATCTGCGATTGTTACTCCACCCTTGTCAATTTACATTTCTCTTTGTTAAATTAAATGTGCACCAATTACAGTTGTCAACAAAATATTGGGCTACAAAAGAGGGAGAGGGAGCATTGGGAAGTGTAGGGGGCACATGAAACGATACACCCGCACCACTACCCTTCGTTCACACCATACACACCAGACATCGTTTGAATAAAACATAATCGGATTCAAATTATTAAACAACAATGCCAATTTTACAAAATTTGCTCCAAGTGGAGATCCCCCAACATGAGATGGTATACTGGCGCTCGATGGCGTTCAAAAGTTGGGCAGGTCAGTTGAGTTTGTTAACTGTGCTGGTTTGTTTTCGTTCCGCAGGGTCGAAGTGACAGTGACGCCATTAGACAATGGAAGCGAGGCTGCATGGAATGTGACATAGGAAGTGTGACAGTTTGAGAACTCGACACAGGAAGCTGGAAAGCGGTTGGGGCATTATCAGCCAAGGGGCTAGTGTGAGAGACATAACAGGCGCTGGTCTTTTTTTTTTTCTTTTCATTTTTTTTCACTCTGCTCTTTGAAAGAACGAAAACTGGTGAAAGCCGGCTGGAGGAGAATGATTCACAATGATTCAGTAGTTGTGGCTGCGTATGAATACATACACATATGAGCACACGGGTATGTACGTGAAAAGAGAGAGAGGGAGAGAGAAGAAGAAGAAGAAGATAGACACAGCCAGAGCGAGCTAATCGGAGAACGCTTGTGAATTCAATTCAATTCAATTCAAAATACTTTATTATCTGCTTCAACCAAAAACAGAAAATTTTCTTTAGGCTCACTTAAAATAAAATGCCCGTCAGCAAAAAAAACCCAAACTGACACACCCTTCACTTATCACCATGCACACATCAATTATTATGTAAAAAGAAAAAAACATGTGGGTAAGATACTATTACAGAGTGTAACAACTGTGTGTGTGTTGCGTGTGTGCCCGCTTGCGCGCATGCATCGTTTTGTGTGTACGTTTCAATCATTATAAAAAGGAGAATATTCAGTAAGATAATATAACATTTAAAAAGACAAATGCTCATCAACAGATAAAACCGAAAAAAACAAATGAGCAACTAGCACACCCTTCCTTGATCACAGCATACATATTAACTATCATGTTAAAATAATACATTTAGGTAAGAAAACAAAAATTACATTTTAAGATAAAGTGAAACATTTCAATGATATAATAAGAAAATATTCAGTAAGATAATTATACCATTTAAGAACATGAAATCACAGTAGAACATGAAATGACAGTGAACATGAAATCACTGTGAATGTAAATAAGAGCGTGCAGATCAGGTTGGTGATTAAAACAAGCTGCACCTGTATCCAGTTCACGTGATCTTAACTGGAGAAAAGAAACAATTTGACTGGGAAAACCGATCCTCGATGCACAGATGGGGACACGAATGTGTGTGTGTGTGTGTGTGTGTGTGTGTGTGTGTGTGTGTGTGTGTGTGTGTGTGTGTGTGTGTGTGTGTGTGTGTGTGTGTGTGTGTGTGTGTGTGTGTGTGTCTGTGTGTGTGTGTGTGTGTGTCTGTGTGTGTCTGTGTGTGTAAGAGAGAGAGAGAGAGAGAGAGAGAGAGAGAGAGACAGAGACAGAGACAGAGACAGAGAGAGCGACAGACAGTCAGACAGACATACAGATAGACAGACACACGTACTCACACGCGCATACACACACACACACACACACACATACACACACACATACAGAGAATGAGAATGAAAATGGTTTATTCATCAAACCATGGCCTCTCATGAAAGGGCAAGTCAACAACTGGTTCGAAACCTCTTGTGTGTGAGGCTGACGCCTTTCCAAACCAGACCACCATTCGACTTTGAATCAGGACTCCCCCCCTCGAACAATGAAACGTGGACCGAACCAAGACCCCAGCCAGCCCTGAACAACCTGACCTAAAGGGCGTTAGCCAACTTTACTCGACTTTGAAGCGTCTCTCCTGAATCAGCATGAAGAGGTCATTGCTTCTGACCTCCCATTTATAATGCCATTTACATGCTGCATGGCTGTGATTGCCCAGGAACTAAGAGCACCCCGTCTTGAGTAGTCATCAGCAGCATGTCTTTTCTGGCTCCAGAGCTCCATGTGAATTCACTGCCGTTTAGGACTTTGACATTAATTTTATCACAAGCCATGCAAGCAAGAGGATAATCCGAAACTGGCATAAGAACTGGTGTAGTGATTGCATGTATTATTAGAGTCTGGGATATATTTTGTTTTCAGAATGGCATTCAAAGAGATGAAGTGTGTTAATCACCACCACTGAGAACAACGCAATCGTCGACCGTCTTCATGATCACCATTACCAGAATCCGGGAGGCTTTGCAGAAGGTTACCTATACCAAAGCCAAACTAAACCAGCAAGCCAAACCAAACCAAACCATATCAACAAACCAAAGCGCCGATAAATCTACCAGCCAGTCATCCATGATCAAGCCACCAATCCTAACTCTCTCCATACGAACGGCGAAAGAGACGACGTTGACAGCGTTTCATCGCAATTACCATCATCAAAATATTGCAAGCGGAAGGCTCTTATACTGAAGAGGTGAATGTTGACAAAGAATACCACAGTTCTGACGACGGAAGCTAAAGGTTGGGTCATTCAGACACCCACTGGACATACGAGGGGTCTGTGCAGAGGAGAAGAGAGGACTGGCCGTACTGAGTGAGCTAACAAAGGAACAGACTCAATATATTTCTCAAAACATCCTCCATCATACATCAGTCACAACGTTAACAGGGATGGTGACCAAGACATACAAGTGGTGGTGCTGTGGTTGTGGGTGGTTACGAGTTTGATACAGACGTTTCTGAAAACCAATGAGTTGAACGATGGCATTGTCGCAAAGGAGACAGCAGATAACCGTTATGAGTAATATACTTTTTAACAATGGCAGCAGCAGCAGTAGCAGCAGTGGAAGTAGCAGCAGCAGTAACAGCAGCAACAATAATGGCAATAACAACGACACCAACAGCAATGTTAACAGCAAAAAGGAAACCACATGGTATGACCTGTGTTTTTGCTATAGAAGTGTCAATGGTCCCTCTGCATTGCACGCATTCTTAACTTCTCTTCTGTTTTTCTGATCAACTTTATGTGATTGAGTAAAACAACTGAGAACGAAATCTTTGCTGACATTGGTAGACAGTTCGTCCCTAATGTTCTTTTTGCATCCAGGTGACTTGTTCATCTACAGAGGATTCAGGTCACAACAACAACACTCACCCGAGTTTGATGGAGCCAAGCCTTTGACCTCGAACTTGAAACAAAATAATTTATCAAGGGTTATGTTCACTTGAAAGAGACTTAACCTTCAGACTGAAAACTCCGATGTTTGTATCCAGTAAAAACAATACTGTTTCTTTTTCTCCTATCCTTTTCTTATGTTCTTTGTTCTTTCGTTTCCTTATCTACATTGGATACACACCAACTGCTGCTGACAAAATACAACAGAAGTAGAGAGGGTGGGTGTGGGGAACAGAAGAGAGGCCGGCAGAAGGGGGTGCAGAATGGAACAATAATATACATCTGTTTAACGACGTTCTGAGTGTCTCTGTTTGCTATGGAGCTGAGTGAACAACATGTTTCAGGTTTTCCCTAATGAGCAACCAATCAACACAATCAAGCAAGCAATCGTTTGGAAAACAATGTTCAGGTGTCCTGACAAGTAATTCTGATCATCAAAATGGAAACTTACTTGGTGTGTGTGTGTGTGTGTGTGTGTGTGTGTGTGTGTGTGTGTGTGTGTGTGTGTGTGTGTGTGTGTGTGTGCGCGCGCGCGTGAGTGAGTGAGTGTGTGTGTGTGTGTGTGTGTCTCTCTCTCTCTCTCTCTCTCTCTCTGTGAGTGAGTGTGAGTGAGTGAGTGAGTGAGTGCATGTGTGTGTGTGCGTGTGTGTGTGTGTGTGTGTGTGTGTGTGTGTGTGTGTGTGTGTGTGTGTGCGCGCGCGCGTGCGTGAGTGAGTGAGTGAGTGAGTGTGTGTGTGTGTGTGTGTGTGTGTGTGTGTGTGTGTGTGTGTGTGTGTGTGTGTGTGTGTGTGTGTGTGTGTGTGTGTGTGTGTGTGTGTGTGTGTGCCTGCGTGAGTGGTCGCATGTATGTTTTTTTCTGTTTCTGTTTTCTGAAACCTTATGTTGGCGGCCTGCCTAATTTTCCTAAGTGTTATATCAATTTTTCTGATGTCCACTGAGAGAGAGAGAGAGAGAGAGAGAGAGAGAGAGAGAGAGAGAGAGAGAGAGAGAGAGATTCACGTTTCATATATTCAACCAAATAAGAAGAAAATTAGGCTTATTGATTTGAAGCATATGACTGTACTTTGTGCACCACGGAAATTAAATAACTCACAACTTTGTTTTCGAAAAAATAATGTCTGTTTTTATTTTGATCTTTTTAACTCATTCAGTACGGCCAATCCTCTCTTCTCCTCTACACAGACCCCTCGGATGTCCAGTGGGTGTCTGAATGACCCAACTTTTGGTTTCCGTCGTCAGAATTGTGGTATTCTTTGTCAACATTCACCTCTTCAGTATAAGAGCATTCCGCTTGCAATATTTTGATGATGGTAATTGGGGTGAAACGCTGTTAACGTCGTCTCTTTCGCCGTTCGTATGGAGAGAGTTAATCAAAACGCTCAGTACTCTCCAGCCCACGGCGAGAGAGACTGGGACAAAGAGCTGGAGACACTGATATTTAAATGAGAATGGTCGACCAATGCATAAGATCAAGTTTGTATAAACGCTTCATAAAAGAATAGAAACAGGGAGATTATCATGTCGAGAAGATAATTCCAATGCTACAGCTCAATCATTTTAACGCAGTCCTGTGGTTTTTGTTGATATTACAGCAGTGTAGATGTAATGCACTATTGGAATATTCTGCCACCTTTCCTGCTGCGTTACACAGTTCTATTCATTATAGATATATGACATGATTTTAATCTTATTACCGCATAACTATTCTCTATATGAACGGGATTTTCATTGCTTTGCTTGTCTGAAGGTAAGTTACATGGAACATTTATTTGAAATGAATATTTTTTTTTAAATTTTCTGAAGGCAACAGAGTAAACAAGACAATGCTTTGTTTCATCTAGCGACAGAGAAAAACAGAAGGGGAAGAGAAAAAGAACAAGGGAGAGAACTCAAGGACGCATATGGAAGCGCCGTGAATATAGCTGCGGATCACATTGCACAGGTTTACGGCTGATAAACAGGAACAACACCTGCGTCCAGTTCACGTGACCCTTACACCCCGCAAATGGCACGGCCACCAACGAGGCTTTGAGCAATGAAAGAATAAGGGAATAAGGAAGCACATTATTCTGAACACGACTGATTTATGTCAAAGGAGGATGGCAAGAGATGAGAGAGAGAGAGAGAGAGAGAGAGAGAGAGAGAGAGAGAGAGAGAGAGATTAGTGTAATTCTACATTTCTGCCAATAGTTCCAAACTTGGTGAAGGAGTGAGCGGGCAGAGGTCAATGTGACCCAAGAACAAGAAATCGATCATTAAGGCAGTCCACAGAACACACCGATCACAATGCATGCTTCACTCAGGATCGTGCTTAATTGCACTACCCGGGAGACTGGCGTTTCAGTTTCAGTTTCAGTTTCACTTTCTCAAGGAGGCGTCAGTGCGTTCGGACAAATCCATACACGCTACACCACATCTGTTGAGCAGATGCCTGACCAGCAGCATAACCCAACGCGCTTAGTCAGGCCTTGAGTGCATGCTTACATATTTGTGTACCTATGAAAGTGGATTTCATTTTACGTAATTTCGCCAGAGGACAACACTCTCGTTGCCATGGGTTCTTTTTCAGTGCGCCAAGTGCGTGCTGCACACGGGACCTCGGTTTATCGTCTCATCCGAAAGACTAGACGCTCAGTTTGATTTTCCAGTCAAACTTAGGAGAAAGGGCGAGAGCGGGATTCGAACCCACACCCTCACGGACTCTCTGTATTGGCAGCTGAGCGTCTTAACCATTCTGCCACCTTCCTCCACTGGCGACCAGTTCACAACTCAACGTCTGTGGGAGGAGCTAACAAAAAGTCCCTGCTATGAAAGTTCGAGTCTCACTTTCTGTAAAACAGACGAATAACCACCAGGCCTATACTCTCAACTCCAGAGCGCCTTTTCTGATTCATCATTCAGAGGTCACTGCTTACGACGACAACGTGTTGCATTTTCATGGAGCCAGGCACTGAGAGCGTCCTCTCCCTCTGGAGTAGCCATCAGCAGCACGCTCCTCCATTGACAGTCCTGCGTGAGTTCAGTGCTGTTGAAGACGTTGACACGAATTTTGCCTTGGCACGCAAGCAGGCAGCGGGGGAATCGCAAACTGGCTTTACTATGCGCAAACATGCAGTCTGATTTTCACGGGGATAATAGCACATTCAAAGTCATAAGTGTGTCGTCATCATCGTTATCGCTGTTTTTTTTATATTTCTATTTTTTTTTAATCACAATATTTCAGATTTCTGAAGACGGAGGGAGTTTCAGTTTCAGTTTCAGTAGCTCAAGGAGGCGTCACTGCGTTAGGACAAAACCATATACGCTACACCACATCTGCCAAGCAGATGCCTGACCAGCAGCGTAACCCAACGCGTTTAGTCAGGCCTTGAAAAAAGACACAAAAAACAAACAAACAAAAAAAACCACAACCAAAAACCAAAAACAAACAAAACAACAACAACAACAAAAACAAACAAACAAACAAAAAACAAAAAACAAAAAACAACAACAAAAAAACAAAAACAACAACGGGGGAATAAATAACAGATAAGCTTACATAAATAAATAAATAAATAGATAATAATAATATAGAAAAAGGTAGTAGTGATAATAATAATAATACTAATAAAATGATAATAATAATAAATAAATAAATAAATAAATAAGACAACAATGGTGATAAATAAGCAAATAAATGTAAAACATGAAGACACATATTCACACATACACCCACACATGCATAACAGATATGCACCAAACATGCGGAGGGAATGATTTTCAAAACCGTTGAAAGCTAAACCAACCTAACCAGTCCACCTGCCTTTCAAGCTACCAACTCACTGATCAACTAACCAGTCCAAGAACCAGCCCCCTCCTATACAAGGAAACAAAATAACAACATGTTCCTCAAACCACCCACATACAACAGCTACATGGCTGACAGAACTGATCAACAGGCAGTGCAGAAAGGAATGAAGGGAAGAGGGGTGAGGGGGGGCAAGGGGGTTAAGTGCGACGCTGGGTTTTTGTAAAATGGGTGTGTTTAGTGATGGCGACATTGCATGAGAGAAGGCTCAGCAGCAGAAGGACTTTCGCAACCGCCATCGTTTGAAAACGACAACGACAAATGCAACAATAACAAACCCGAAGAATAACGAAACCGCTGATTGTCTTCCATGTGTGCGTGACATGATACCTGTGCTGTTTCTCACGTGTTTTATATTATTTCTTATTGGCGCCGTTTACAAATTAAATTGCACACACACACACACACACACACACACACACACACACACACACACACACACACACAAGAATTTCAGTTTCTCAAGGAGGCGTCACTGCGTTCGAACAAATCCATAAACGCCACGCCACATCTGCTAGGCAGATGCCTGAAAGCAGCATTACCCAACGCGCCGGTCAGGCCTGGAGTGCATGCATGTATATTTGTGTACCCATCAGAGCGGATGTGTTCTGCAGAATTTTGTTGTCACATTGTTGTTGTTTTCAGTGCGCCAAGTGCGTGCTGCACACAGGACATCGGTTTATCGAAAAATACGAACGACTAGACGCTCAGTTTGATTTTCCAGTCAAACATGGTAGATAGGGCGAGAGTGGGAATGGAAAACAGACCCTCACGGACACAGTACTGGCAGATGAACGTCTTAACCATTCTGCCACTTCAAAACAGATCCTCACGGACACAGTACTGGCAGATGAACGTCTTAACCATTCGGCCACTTCAAAACAGACCCTCACGGACACAGCACTGGCAGATGAACGTCTTAACCATTCTGCCACTTCAAACTAGACCCTCACGGACACAGTACTGGCAGATGAACGTCTTATCCGTTCTGCCACTTCAAACTAGACCCTCACGGACACAGTACTGGCAGATGAACGTCTTAACCATTCGGCCACTTCAAAACAGACCCTCACGGACACAGTACTGGCAGATGAACGTCTTAACCATTCTGCCACTTCAAAACAGACCCTCACGGACACAGTACTGGCAGATGAACGTCTTAACCATTCTGCCACTTCAAAACAGACCCTCACGGACACAGTACTGGCAGATGAACGTCTTAACCATTGGGCCACTTCAAACCAGACCCTCACGGACACAGTACTGGCAGATGAACGTCTTAATCATTCGGCCACTTCAAACCAGACCCTCACGGACACAGTACTGGCAGATGAACGTCTTATCCGTTCTGCCACTTCAAACTAGACCCTCACGGACACAGTACTGGCAGATGAACGTCTTATCCGTTCTGCCACTTCAAACCAGACCCTCACGGACACAGTACTGGCAGACGAACGTCTTAACCATTCGGCCACTTAAAACTAGACCCTCACGGACACAGTACTGGCAGATGAACGTCTTATCCGTTCTGCCACTTCAAACCAGGCCCTCACGGACACAGTACTGGCAGATGAACGTCTTATCCGTTCTGCCACTTAAAACTAGACCCTCACGGACACAGTACTGGCAGATGAACGTCCTATCCGTTCTGCCACTTCAAACCAGACCCTCACGGACACAGTACTGGCAGATGAACGTCTTAACCATTCGGCCACTTCAAACCAGACCCTCACGGACACAGCACTGGCAGATGAACGTCTTATCCGTTCTGCCACTTCAAACCAGACCCTCACGGACACAGTACTGGCAGATGAACGTCTTAACCATTCTGCCACTTCAAAACAGACCCTCACGGACACAGTACTGGCAGATGAACGTCTTAACCATTCTGCCACTTCAAAACAGACCCTCACGGACACAGTACTGGCAGATGAACGTCTTAACCATTGGGTCACTTCAAACCAGACCCTCACGGACACAGTACTGGCAGATGAACGTCTTATCCGTTCTGCCACTTCAAAACAGACCCTCACGGACACAGTACTGGCAGATGAACGTCTTAACCATTCGGCCACTTCAAAACAGACCCTTACGGACACAGCACTGGCAGATGAACGTCCTATCCGTTATGCCACTTCAAACCAGACCCTCACGGACACAGCACTGGCAGATGAACGTCCTATCCGTTCTGCCACTTCACACCAGACCCTCACGGACACAGCACTGGCAGATGAACGTCTTAACCATTCTGCCACTTCAAAACAGATCCTCACGGACACAGTACTGGCAGATGAACGTCTTAACCATTGGGTCACTTCAAACCAGACCCTCACGGACACAGTACTGGCAGATGAACGTCTTAACCATTCGGCCACTTCAAAACAGACCCTCACGGACACAGTACTGGCAGATGAACGTCTTAACCATTCGGCCACTTCAAACCAGGCCCTCACGGACACAGTACTGGCAGATGAACGTCTTATCCGTTCTGCCACTTCAAACCAGGCCCTCACGGACACAGTACTGGCAGAGGAACGTCCTATCCGTTATGCCACTTCAAACCAGACCCTCACGGACACAGTACTGGCAGATGAACTTCTTATCCGTTCTGCCACTTCAAACTAGACCCTCACGGACACAGTACTGGCAGATGAACGTCCTATCCGTTCTGCCACTTCAAACTAGACCCTCACGGACACAGCACTGGCAGATGAACGTCCTATCCGTTCTGCCACTTCAAACCAGACCCTCACGGACACAGTACTGGCAGATGAACGTCTTAACCATTGGGTCACTTCAAACCAGACCCTCACGGACACAGTACTGGCAGATGAACGTCTTAACCATTCTGCCACTTCAAACCAGACCCTCACGGACACAGTACTGGAAGATGAACGTCTTAACCATTCTGCCACTTCAAAACAGACCCTCACGGACACAGTACTGGCAGATGAACGTCTTAACCATTCGGCCACTTCAAAACAGACCCTCACGGACACAGCACTGGCAGATGAACGTCCTATCCGTTCTGCCACTTCAAACCAGACCCTCACGGACACAGTACTGGAAGA